>NW_023331091.1:0-51152 GCF_011100685.1 Canis lupus familiaris | reverse complement strand
CCCTGAACTTTATATGGGCAACTAATATTCGATAAAGGAGGAAAGACTATCCATTAGAAGAAAGACAGTCTCTTCAATAAATGGTGCTGGGAAAATTGGACATCCACATGCAGAAGAATGAAACTAGACCACTCTCTTTCACCATACACAAAGATAAACTCAAAATGGATGAAAGATCTAAATGTGAGACAAGATTCCATCAAAATCCTAGAGAAGAACACAGGCAACACCCGTTTTGAACTCGGCCATAGTAACTTCTTGCAAGATACATCCACGAAGGCAAAAGAAACAAAAGCAAAAATGAACTATTGGGACTTCATCAAGATAAGAAGCTTTTGCACAGCAAAGGATACAGTCAACAAAACTCAAAGACAACCTACAGAATGGGAGAGATATTTGCAAATGACATATCAGATAAAGGACTAGTTTCCAAGATCTATAAAGAACTTATCAAACTCAACACCAAAGAAACAAACAATCCAATCATGAAATGGGCAAAAGACATGAACAGAAATCTCACAGAGGAAGACATAGACATGGGCAACATGCACATGAGAAAATGCTCCGCATCACTTGCCATCAGGGAAATACAAATCAAAACCACAATGAGATACCACCTCACACCAGTGAGAATGGGGAAAATTACCAAGACAGGAAACAACCAATGTTGGAGAGGATGCGGAGAAAAGGGAATCCTCATACACTGTTGGTGGGAATGTGAACTGGTGCAGCCACTCTGGAAAACTGTGTGGAGGTTCCTCAAACAGTTAAAAAAATACCTGCCCTACGACCCAGCAATTGCACTGTTGGGGATTTTCCCCAAAGAGACAAATGCAATGAAACGCCGGGACACCTGCACCCCGATGTTTATAGCAGCAATGGCCACGATAGCCAAACTGTGGAAGGAGCCTCGGTGTCCAACGAAAGATGAATGGATAAAGAAGTGGTTTATGTATACAATGGAATATTACTAGCAATTAGAAATGACAAATACCCACCATTTGCTTCAACGTGGATGGAACTGGAGGGTATTATGCTGAGTGAAGTAAGCCAGTCGGAGAAAGACAAACATTATATGTTCTCATTCATTTGGGGAATATAATAATAGTGAAAGGGAATATAAGGGAAGGGGAAGAAATGTGTGGGAAATATCAGAAAGGGAGACAGAACGTAAAGATTGCTAACTCTGGGAAACGAACTAGGGGTGGTAGAAGGGGAGGAGGGCGGGGGGTGGGAGTGAATGGGTGACGGGCACTGGGGGTTATTCTGTATGTTAGTAAATAGAACACCAATAATAAAAAATAAATTTAAAAGAAAAGAAAAAAGAAAGAACCAGAGTCAACAGGTCGAAGTCAAGCGCAGGTGGCAACCAGGGTCAGCAGGTCCAAGTGAGCCAAAGTGCGGTTCACAGTCATTAGGGCACGGTGAGAACCAGAGGGGGACCAGAGTCACCTGGTCCAGGTGAGGTCCATTTGTGGAACACAGTCACCGGGCCCCAATTGTGCCCAGTTGAGGACCATGGTCAACAGGGCCAGGTGAGGCCCAGATGGGGAACGGAGTCCCCAAATCCAGGTGAAGACCAGGTGGGGACCACAGTCACCAGATCCAGGGTAGTCTCAGGTGCAGACCAGAATCACCAAGTCCAGGTGAGGTGCACGTGGCAACCACACTCACCAGGTCCCGGTGAGGCCCTGGTGGGGACCAGAGTCACGAGGTACATGAGAAGCTAGAAACACTGCAGCCACTAGGTCCACAGGATGTCCATGTGGGAACGAGAATCACCAGTTACAGGTGAGGACCAGGTGGGGATCCGACTCACCATGTCCAGTTGAGACCCAGGTGGGAACGAGTGTCACCATGTCCAGGTGTGGCCCAGGTGAAGACCAGAGTTAATAGGTCCGGCTGGGTCACTGTTAGTGAACAGTGTAACCATATCCTGATGCTACCCAGGTGGGTACCAGAGACACCAGGTCCTGGTGAGGCCCAGGTGGGACCAGAGATATGAGGTCCAGGTGAGGTGCCGATGGGAACCACAGTCACCAGGTCTGGTGAGGCCATGCTTAGGATCAGAGTCACCAGTTACAGGTGAGGCCCAGGTGGAGCCAGAGTCACCTGGTACAGAAGAGGCCAAAGTCAGGACCAGAGTTACCAGGATCAGGTCAGTCCCAGTGGGGAATAGAGTAACCATGTCCCGATGAGCAGGTAGAACCAGAGTCACCAGGTGCAGATGAGGAGCAGGTGGGGAGCATATTCTCTAGGTCTCCGTGAGGCACACTTGAGGACCAGAATCTCCAGGTCTAGTTGAGGCCGACAGGGGTACCAGATTCACCTGGTCTAGGTGACATCCAGATGTGGAGCAGAGTAACCATGTCAGGGTGAGGCCCAGAGGGGATCCATAGTCATCATGTCCAGGTGAGGCTCAGGTGTGGAACAGAGATCCAGGTCATAATGGTCCACAGGTGAGGACCAGAGTCACCAGATCTGGGTGAGTCCCAGTAGGATCAGAGTCACCAGTTCCAGGTGAGGCCAAGAAGGAGTCCACAGCAATCAGGTGCAGGTGGGGAACAAAGTCACGAGGACTGGGTGAGGCCCAGATGGGGACCAGATTCACCATGTACAGGTGATTCCCAGGTGGTGACCAGAGTTACCAGTTCCGGGTGAGGACCAGGTAAGGACCAGATTCACCAGGTCCAAGTGAGGCCCACGTCGGTACCTGTGTCACCAAGCATGGGTGAGGCCCAGGTGGCAACCCCACTCCCCAGGTCCAGGTGAGGCCAAACTGCAGGCCATGCAGAGGAACCATGTCCCGATGATGCCCAGATAGGGACTAGAGTCACCAGTCCAAATGAGACCCAGATGGAGCATATTCACTAGGTCCAGTGAGGTCCAGTTGAGACCACTGTCACCAGATCTGGTTGAGGCTTAGAGGGGTACCAGAATCACATCGTCCAGGTGACATCCAGATGGGGACCTGAGGCATCAGGTCAGGGAGAGGCCTAGAGTGGTTCCAGAGTCATCATGTCCAGGTTAGGCTCAGGCGTGGAACAGAGTCACCAGGTACCAATGATGCCCAGGTGAGGCCCAGAGTCACCAGATCTGGGTGACGCGCAGATAGGATCAGAGTCACCAGTTCCAGGTGAGGCCAAGAAAGAGTCCACAGCAATCAGGTCCAGGTGGGGAACAAAGTCACCAGGATGGGTGAGGCCCAGATGGGGACCAGAATCACCAGGTCCAGGTGAGGTCCAGGTGGTGACCATAGTCCCTGGGTCTGGGAGAGGCCAGGTAAGGACCAGATTCACCAGGTCCAAGAGGCCCACGTGGGGACCTGAGTCACCAGGTATGGGTGACGCCCAGGTGTCAACCCCACTCACCAAGTCCAGGTGAGTCGAACCTGCAGGCCAGAGTCTCCAGATCGAGGTGAGGCCCTAGTGGGGACCTGAGTCACCTGGGAAATGTGAGTCTACAAGAACACCACAGTCACCAAGTCCAGGTGTGGTTCATGTAGGAACGAGAGTCACCAGGTCCAGGGGAGACCCAGGTGGGGAACACAGTCACCAGGTCCCTATTGAGGCCTAGGTGTGGGGACGAGAGTCATCAGGACCAGTTGAGGCCAAAGAATGGAGCAAAGTTATCATGTCCAGGTGAGGCCCAGGTGGGGAACAGAGTAACAATGTCCCATTGATGCCAGGTGGGAAAAGAGTCACAAGGTCAGACGAGGCCTAAGTGAAGAGTAGATTCATCAGGTCCTGTTGAGGCCTAGTTGAGAACCAGTGTCCACAGCTCCGCTGAGTCTCAGAGGGAGACCAGAGTCACCCGGTTCTGGTGATATCCAGGTGGGGACCAGAGTCACCACGTCAGGGTGAGGCCCAGAGGGGAAGGTGAATCATTAGGTCCAGGTGAGGCCCCTATGTGGAACTGAGAAACCAGGTCCCATGATGCCCATATGAGGACCTGAGTCACCAGGACCAGGTGAGGTCCCTGTAGGAACCAGTCACCTCATCCAGGTGAGGCCAAGGTGGGACCTCTATCACCAGGTCCAGGTGAGGCCCAGGTATATAAGAGAGTATCCAGTCCCAATGATGCCCAGGTAAAGACCAGAGTCAACAAGTGCAGGAGAGGCACAAATATGGATCAGAGTCATTGTGTTCCAGGATAGGCCAGATGGAGACCACAGGAACCAGGTCCAGGAGAGCCCCAAATGGGAACCAGATCCCCCAGATCCAGGTGAGGTCCAGGATGGACCACAGTCACAAGGTCCAAGTGAGGCCCAGGTGGCAACAGGATTCACCAAGTCCAGAAGAGGTCCAGGTGGCGACCAGTCACCAGATCCAGGTGCGGACCACCTAAGGACCAGATTCACCAGGCCCAAATGAAGCCCAAGGGGTGACCAGAGTCACCAGGTAAGGGTGAGGCCCAGAGGGGGAACCAGAGTAACCAGATTAGTTTGAGGTCCAGAATGGGACCAGAGGTCCCTGGTCAAATTGAGCCAAGTGTGGAATAGAGTATCCAGGTCGCAATGATGCCTGGGTGAGTACCAGAGTCACTAGGGCCATGCAGGCCCAGATGGGGAACAGAATCACTAGGTCCTGATGAGGCATAGAATAAAACCACAGTCACCAGTATCAGGTGACCCCTTGTGGGAACCAGATCCACTCTATCCAGCTAAGTCCCAGGTCCAGCTGAGTGCCAGGTCCATGTGAGGCAAACGTGAGGACCAGATTCATCAGGTGGAATTGAGGCAAAGGTGGGGACAAGAGTCACCAGGTATGGATGTGGCCAGGTTGGGGCAATATTCAGCAGTTCTGAGTTAGGTTCAAGTGGGGACGAGAGACACCAGGTCCAGGTGAGGCCAAACTGAGGACCAGAGTCACCAGATCCAGGTGAGGTCCATGTTGGAAAGAGAGTCACCAGTCCAGGAGAGGTCTAGGTGGGGACCAGTGTCAACGGATCCAGGTAAGTCCAGGTGGGGACCTGAGTCACCAGATCCAGGTGAAGCCCAGGTGGAGACCAGAGTCTCTAGGACCAGATGAGGCCCAGGTGAGGACCAGAGTTCCCAGGTACACTTGAGGCCCCGGTGGGGATCAGAGGCAACAGGTCCATGTGAGGCCGGCTTGGGGACCATGGTCAACAAGTCTACTTGAGGCCCAGGTGTGGAACACAGTAAGGGTCCTGGTGAGTCCCGGTGGTGACAAGAGTCACCACGTCCAGGTGAGGCCCAGGTGGGGAACAGGATCACCAGGTACAGGGGAGGCCCTTGAAAATACCAGATGTCAACAGTTCGAGGTTAGACGCAGGTGGCAACCAGGGTCAGCAGGTCCAAGTCAGGCCAACGTGGGGTTCACAGTCACTAGGCACGGTGAGACCCAGAGGGGACCAGAGTCACCTGGTCCAGGTGACGTCCAGTTTTGGAACACAGTCACCGGGTCCCAATTTTGCCCAGTTGAGGACGATAGTCAACAGTGCCAGGTGAGGCCCAGATGGGGACCGGAGTCCAAATATCCAGGTGAAGCCAGATGGGGACCACAGTCAGTAGATCCAGGGTAGTCTCAGGTGCAGACCATAATCACCAGGTCCAAGTGAGATGCAGGTGGCAACCACATTCCCCAGGACCCAGTGAGGCCCTGGCGGGGACCAGAGTCACAAGGTACATGAGAAGCTAGAAACACTGCAGCCACCAGGTCCACATGATGTCCTATGTGGGCCGGAGAATCAGCAGTTACACAAGAGGACCAGGTGGGGATCTGACTCACCATGTCAAGTTGAGACCCAGGTGGGATCCAGTGTCACCATGTCCAGGTGTGGCCCAGGTGAAGACCAGAGTAAATAGGTCCGGCTGGGTCACTGTTAGTGAACAGTGTAACCATATCCTAATGCTACCCAGGTGTGTACCGGAGACACCAGGTCCTGGTGAGGCCCAGGTGGGACCAGAGACATGAGGTCCAGGTAAGATCCCGATGGGAACCACAGTCACCAGGTCAGGTGAGGCCATGCTTAGGATCAGAGTTACCAGTTACAGGTGAGGCCCAGGTGGAGCCAGAGTGACCTGGTCCAAAAGAGGCCAAAGACAGGACCAGAGTTACTAGGATCAGGTCAGTCCCATTGGGGAATAGAGTAACCATGTCCCGAGGATGCCCAGGTAGTACCCGAGTCACCACGTCCAGATGAGGCGCAGGTGAGGAGCATGTTCACTAGGTCCAGGTGAGGCCCAGTTGAGGACCAGAGTCACCAGGTCTGGTTGCGGCCGACAGGGTACCAGATTCACCTGGTCTAGGTGACATCCAGATGGGGACCAGAGTCACCATGTCAGAGTGAGGCCCAGAGAGGATCCAGAGTCATTATGTCCAGGTGAGGCTCAGGTGTGGAACAGAGTATCCAGGTCATAGTGGTCCGCAGGTGAAGACCAGAGTCACCAGATCTGGGTGAGGCCCAGTTAGGATCAGACTCACCAGTTCCAGGTGAGGCCCAAAAGGAGTCCACAGCAATCAGGTCCAGGTGGGGAGCAAAGTCACCAGGACTGGGTGAGGCCCAGATGGCGACCAGATTCTCCAGGTCCAGGGGATTCCCAGGTGGTGACCAGAATTACCAGATTCACCAGGTCCAAGAGGCATAAGTGGGGACCTGAGTCACCAGGTATGGGTGAGGTCCAGGTGGCAACCCCACTCACCAGGTCCAGGTGAGGCCAAACTGAGGACCAGAGTCACCAGATGCAGGTCAGGTCCAGGTGGGGACCAGAGTCACCAGATCCAGGTGAAGGTCAGGTGGGGACCAGAGTCATCAGATCCAGGTGAAGCCCAGGTGGGGACCAGAGTCACTAGGTCCAGATGAGGCGAATGTGAGGACCAGAGTTGCCAGGTATACGTGAAGCCCCGGTGGGGATCAGAGGCAACAGGTCCATGTGAGGCCGGCTTGGGGACCATGGTCAACAGGTCTACTTGAGGCTCAGGTGTGGAACACAGTAAGCAGATCCAGGTGACTTCCCGGTGGTGACAAGAGTCACCAGGTCCAGGTGAGGCCCATGTGGGCACCAGGATCACCATGTCCAGGGGACGCCCTTGAAAGAACCAGTGTCAACAGTTCGAGGTCAGGCGCAGGTGGCAACCAGGGTCAACAGGGTCCAAGTCATGCTAAAGTGGGGTTCACAGTCACTACGGCACGGTGAGACCCAGAGGGGGACCAGAGTCACCTGATCCAGGTGAGGTCAGTTGTGGAACACAGTCACCGGGTCCCAAATTTTGCCCAGTTGAGGACGATAGTCAACAGTGCCAGGTGAGTCCCAGATGGGACCGGAGTCCCAAATCCAGGTGCAAGCCCAGGTGGGGACTACAGTCACCAGATCCAGGGTAGTCTCAGGTGCAGACCAGAATCACCAGGTCCAGGTGAGGTGCAGGTGGCAACCACACTCACCAGGTCCCGGTGAGGCCCTAGTGGGGACCAGAGTCACGAGGTATATGAGAAGCTAGAAAAACTGCAGCCACCAGGTCCACATGATGTCCATGTGGAATGAGAATCACCAGTTACAGGTGAGGACCAGGCGGGGATCCGACTCACCATGTTCAGGTCAGACCGAAGTGTGTACCAGTGTCACCATGTCCAGGTGTGCCCCAGGTGAAGACCAGAGTTAATAGGTCCGGCTGGGTCACTGTTAGTGAAGAGTGTAACCATATCCTGATGCTACCCAGGTGGGTACCAGAGACACCAGGTCCTGGTGAGGACCAGGTGGGACCAGAGACATGAGGTCCAGGTGAGGTCCCGATGGGAACAACAGTCACCAGGTCAGGTGAGGCCATGCTTAGGATCAGAGTCACCAGTTACAGGTGAGGCCCAGGTGGAGCCAGAGTCACCCGGTAGAGAAGATGCCAAAGTCAGGACCAGAGTTACCAGGATCAGGTCAGTCCCAGTCGGGCATAGGGTAACATTTTCCCGATAATGCCCAGGGAGAACCCGAGTCACCACGTCCAGATGAGGCGCAGGTGGGGAGTATATTCACTAGGTCCCGGTGAGGCCCAGTTGAGGTCCAGATCACCCGGTCTAGTTGAGGCCTAGAGGGGTACCATATTCACCTGGTCTAGGTGACATCCAGATGGGGACCAGAGTCACCATGTCAGAGTGAGGCCCAGAGGGGATCCAGAGTCATCATGACCAAGTGACTCTAGGGTGTGGAAAAGAGTATCCGGGTCATAATGGTCCACAAGTGAGGACCAGAGTCACCAGATCTGGATGAGGCCCAGTTAGGATCAGAGTCACCAGTTCCAGGTGAGGCCAAGAAGATGTACACAGCAATCAGGTTCAGGTGGGGAACAAAGTCACCAGGACTGTGTGAGGCCAAGATGGGGACCAGATTCACAAGGTCCAGGTTATTCCCAGGTGTGGACCAGAGTTACCAGTTCCGGGTGAGGACCAGTTAAGACGAGATTCACCAGGTCCAAGTGAGATCCACGTGGGGACCTTGTCACAATGTATGTGTGAGGCGCAGATTACCACCCACTCACCAGGTCCAGGTGAGGCCAACCTGCAGGCCATGAAGAGGAACCATGTCCCGATGATGCCTTAGTAGGGAACAGAGTTACCAGGTCCAGGTGAGGACAACCTGCAGGCCATGCAGTGGAACCATGTCCCGATGATGACCAGGTAGGGACCTGAGGACAACCAGGTCCATATGAGGCCCAGATGGAGCATATTCACTAGGTTACAGGTGAGTCCCCTTTGAAGACCAGAGTCACCAGATCTGTTTGAGGCCTAGGGGGTACCAGAATCACCTTGTCCATGTGACATCCAGATGGGGACCAGAGTCACTAGGTCAGGGTGAGGCCCAGAGCGGTTCCAGAGTCAACATTTCCAGGTGAGGCTCAGGTGTGGTACAGAGTCACCAGGTACCAATGATGCCCAGGTGAGGACAAGAGTCACCCGGTCTGGGTGACGCACAGATAGGATCAGACTCACCAGTCCAGGTGAGGCCAAGAAAGGGCACAGCAATCAGGTCCAGGTGGGGAACAAAGTCACCAGGAATGGGTGATGCTCAGATGTGGACCAGATTCACCATGTCCAGGTGAGGCCCAGGTGGTGACAAGAGTCCCCGGGTCTAGGAGGGGACCGGGTAAGGACAAGATTCACCAGGTCCAAGGGGCCCACGTAGGGACTTGAGTCACCAGGTATGGGTGAGGTCCAGGTGGCAACCCCACTCACCAGGTCCTGGTGAGACCAACCTGCAGGCCAGAGTCACCAGATCCACGTGAGTCCCTAGTGGGGACCGGATTCACCAGGTAAAAGTTAGTCTACAAGAACGCCAGAGTCACCAGGTCCAGGCGTGGTTCATGTAGGAACGAGACCACCAGGTCCAGGTGAGACCCATGTGGGGACCACAGTCACCAGGTCCAGGTGTGACCCAGGTGGGGACCACAGTCACTAGGTTCAGTTTGAGGCCTAGGTGCGGGGATCAGAGTCATCAAGACCAGTTGAGGTCAAAGTGTGGAGCAAAGTTATCATGTCCAGGTGAGGCTCAGAGGGAACAGAGTAACCATGTCCCATTGATGCCAGGTGGGAAAAGTGTCACAAGGTCCAGACGAGACCTAAGTGAGGAGTATATTCACCAGGTCCAGTTGTGCCCAGTTGAGGACCAGTGTCCCAGCTCCGGGTGAGTCCCAGAGGGGGAACAGAGTCACCCGATTCTGGTGATATCCAGATGGGGACCTGAGTCACCATGTCAGGCTGTGGCCCAGAGGGGATCCAGCTTCATCATGTCCAGGTGAGTCTCAGGTGTGGAACAGAGTATCCAGTTCATAATGGTCCACAGGTGAGGACCAGAGTCACCAGATCTGGGTGAGTCCCAGTTACGATCAGAGTCACCCGTTCCAGGTGAGGCCCAAAGGAGTCCACAGCAATCAGGTCCAGGTGGGGAACAAAGTCACCAGGACTGGATGAGGCCCAATGGGGACCAGATTCACCAGGTCCAGATGATTCCCATGTTGTGTCCAGACTTACTAGTTCCGAGTGAGGACCAGGTAAGGACCAGATTCACCATGTCAAAGAGAGGCCCACGTGGGGCCCTGTGTCACAAGGTATGGGGGAGGCCCAGGTGGCAACCCCACTTACCACGTCCAGGTGAGGCCAACATGCAGGCCATGCAGAGGAACCATGTCCTGGTGATGCTCAGGTTGGGACCAGATTTGCCAGGTCCAGATGAGGCCAATCTGCAGGCAATGCAGTGGAACCATGTCCCGATGAGCCCAGGTAGGGACCAAGTCACCAGGTCCAAATAAGGCCCAGATGGAGCATATTCACTAGGTCCAGGTGAGGCCCAGTTGAGGACCAGTTTTCACCATATCTGCTTGAGCCTTAGAAGGGTAAGAGAATCATCTGGTCCAGGTGATATCCAGATGGGGACGAGAGTCACCAGGTCAGGTGGAGGCCCAGAGTGGTCCCAGAGTCATCGGGTCCAGGTGAGGCTCAGGTGTGGAACAGAGTCACCAGGTACCAATGATGCCCAAGTGAGGACCAGAGTCACCAGATCTGGGTGAGGCCCAGATAGAATCAGAGTCACAGTTGCAGGTGAGGCCAAGAGAGAGTTCACAGCAATCAGGTCCAGGTGGGGAACAAAGTCACCAGACCTGGGTGAGAACCAGATAGGGACCAGATTCACCAGGTCCAGGTGAGGCCCAGGTGGGGATAGAGTCCCGGGTCTAGGAAAGGACCAGGTAAGGACCAGATTCACCAGGTCCAAGAGGCTCACGTGGGGACCTGAGTCACCAGCTATGTGTGAGGCCTAGGTGGCAACCCCACTCACCAGGTCCAGGTGAGGCCAACCGGCGGGCCAGAGTAACCAGATCCAGGTGAGGCCCTAGTGGGGACCGGAGTCACCAGGTAAATGTGAGTCTACAAGAAAACCACAGTCACCAGGTCCACGTGTGGTTCACCTGGGAACGAGATTCACCAGGTCCAGGTGAGACCCAGGTGGGGACCACAGTCACCAGGTCCAGATTGAGGCCTAGGTGGGGGGACCAGAGTCATCAGGACCAGTTGAGGCCAAAGAGTGGAGCAAAGTCATCATGTCCAGGTGAGGCCCAGGTGGGGAACAGAGTAGCAATGTCCCATTGATGCCAGGTGGGAAAAGTGTCACAAGGTCCAGACGATGCCTAAGTGAGGAGTAGATTCACCAGGTCCTATTGAGGCCCAGTTTGTGGACCAGTGTCCCCATATCCGGGTGAGCCCAGAGGGGGACCAGAGTCACCCGGTTCTGGTGATATCCAGGTGGGGACCAGAGTCACCACGTCAGGGTGAGGTCCAGAGGGGGACGAGAATCACTAGGTACAGGTGAGGCCCCGATGTGGAACTGAGAAACCAGGTACCATGATGCGCATATGAGGACCTGAGTCACCAGGTCCAGGTGAGGTCCCTGTGGGAACCAGTCACCTCATCCAGTAGAGGCCCGGGTGGGACCAAAGTCACCAGGTCCAGGTGAGGCCCAGGTATATAAGAGAGTATCGAGGTCCCAATGATGCCCATGTAAGGACCATAGTCAACGGGTGCAGGAGAGGCCCAAATATGGATCAGAGTCATTGTGTTCCAGGTGAGGCCAGATGGAGACCACAGGAACCAGGTCCAGGAGAGCCCCATATGAGAACCAGAGCCACCAGATCCAGGTGAGATCCAGGTGGGACCACAGTCACAAGGTCCAGGTGAGGCACATGTGGCAACAGGATTCTCCAAGACCAGGTGAGGCCCAGGTGGATACCATTCACCAGATTCAGGTGAGACTAGCTAAGGACCAGATTCACCAGGCCCAAGTGAAGCCAAACGGGTGACCAGAGTCACCAGGTAAGGGTGAGGCCCAAAGGGGAACCAGTAACTAGTTTAGTTTGAGTCCCAGAATGGGACGAGAGGTCCATGGTCAATGTGAGGCACAGGTGTGGAATAGAGTATCCAGGTCCTAATGATTCCTGAGTGAGGACCAGAGTCACTAGGGCCATGCAGGCCCAGATGGGAACAGAATCACTAGGACCAGGTGAGGCATAGAATAAGACCACAGTCAGCTGTATCAGGTGAGCCCCTTGTGGGAACCAGAGCCACTCTATCCAGCTGAGTCCCAGGTCCATGTGAGGCTCACGTGAGGACCAGATTCATCAGGACGAATTGAGGCATAGCTGGGGACAAGAGTCACCAGGTCTGGTTGCGGCCGAGGTGGGGCAAGATTCAGCAGTTCTGATTTAGGTCAAAGTGGTGAGGAGGGATGCCAGATCCAGGTGAGGCCAAACTGGAGGACCAGAGTCACCAGATGCAGGTCAGGTCCAGGTTGGGACCAGTGTCCCCAGATCCAGGTGAAGTCCAGGTGGGGACCAGAGTCACCAGATCCAGGTGAAGCCCAGGTGGGGACCAGAGTCGCTAGGGCCAGATGAGCCCCGGTTGAGGACCAGAGTTACCAGGTACACGTGAAGCCCCGGTGGGGATCAGAGGCAACAGGTTCATGTGAGGCCGGCTTGGGGACCATGGTCAACAGGTCTACTTGAGGCCCAGGTGTGGAACACAGTAAGCAGGTCCAGGTGAGTTCCCGGTGGTGACAAGAGTCACCAGGTCCAGATGAGACGCAGGTGGGGCCATGTTCACTAGATTCCGGTGAGGCCCAGTTGAGGACCAGAGTCACCTAGGTCAAGTTGAGGCCTAGAGGGATACCAGATTGACCTGGTCTACGTGACATCCAGATGGGGAACAGAGTCCACATGTCAGACTGAGGCCCAGAGGGGATCCAAATTCATCATGTCCAGGTGAGTCTCAGGTGTGGAACAGAGTATCCAGGTCATAATGGTCCACAGGTGAGGACCAGAGTCACCAGATCTGGGTGAGTCCCAGTTAGGATCAGAGTCACCAGTTCCAGGTGAGGCCAAGAAGGCGTCCACAGCAATCAGGCCCAGGTGGGGAACAAAGTCACCAGGACTGGGTGAGGCCCAGATGGGGACCAGATTCAACAGGCCCAGGTGAATCCCAGGTGGTGACCAGAGTTACCAGTTCCGGGTGAGGACCAGGTAAGGACCAGATTCACCAGGTCCAAGTGAGGCCCGCGTGGGGACCTGTGTCAGCAGGCATGGTTGAGGCCCAGATGACAACACCACTCACCAGGTCCAGGTGATTCCAAACTGCAGGCCGTGCTGAGGAACAATATCCCGATGATACCCAGGTACTGACTAGAGTTACCATATCCAGGTGAGGCCAACATGCAGGCCATGCAGTGGAACCATGTCCCTATGACGCCCAGGTAGGGACCAGAGTCACCAGGTCCAAATGAGGCCCAGATGGAGCATATTCACTAGGTCCAGGTGAGGCCCAGTTGAGGACCTGAGTCACCAGGCTTGGGTGAGGCCCAGGTGGCAACCCCACTCACCAGGTCCAAGTGAGGCCAACCAGCAGGCCAGAGTCACCAGATCCACGTGAGGCCGTAGTGGGCACCGGAGTCACCAGGTAAATGTGAGTCTACAAGAACACCACAGTCAACAGGTCCAGGTGTGGTTCATGTGGGAACGAGAGTCACCAGGTCCAGGTGAGACCCAGGTGGGGACAACAGTCTCCAGGTCCAGATTGAGTCCTAGGTGGGGGGACCATGGTCATCAGGACCAGTTGAGGCCAAAGGGCGGAGCAAAGTTATCATGTCCATGTGAGGCCCAGGTGCGGAAGAGAGTAACCATGTCCCATTGATGCCAGGTGGGAAAAGAGTCACAAGGTCCAGACGAGGCCTAAGTGAGGAGTAGATTCACCAGGTCCTGTTGAGACCCAGTTGAGGACCAGTGTCCCCAGGTCCGGATGAGTCCCAGAGGGGGACCAGAGTCACCCGGTTCTGGTGATATCAGGTGGGGACCAGAGTCAGCACGTCAGTGTGAGGCCCAGAGGGGGACGAGAATCACTAGGTCCAGGTGAGGCCCCGATGTGGAACTGAAAAACCAGGTCTCATGATGCCCATTTGAGGACCTGAGTCACCGGTCCAGGTGAGGTCCCTGTGGGAACCAGTCACCTCGTCCAGGTGAGGCCCAGGTGGGACCACAGTCACCAGGTCCAGGTGAGGCCCAGGTATATAAGAGAGTATCCAGGTCCCAATGATGGCCAGGTAAGGACCAGAGTCAACAGGTCCAGGAGAGGCCCAAATATGGATCAGAGTCATTGTGTTCCAGGAGAGGCCAGATGGAGACCACAGGAACCAGGTCCAGGAGAGCCCCATATGGGAACCAAGCCACTAGATCCAGGTGAGGTCCAGGAGGGACCACAGTCAGAAGGTCCAGGTGAGGCGCAGGTGGCAACATGATTCACCAAGTCCAGGTGAGACCCAGGTGACGACCAGAAACCAATTCCAGGTGTGGACCAGCTAAGGACCAGATTCACCAGGCCCAAGTGAAGCCAAGGGGTGACCAGAGTCACGAGGTAAGGGTGAATCCGAGAGGGGCACCAGAGTAACCAGTTTAATTTGAGGCCCAGAATGGGACCAGAGGTCCCAGGTCAAAGAGGGGCTCAGGTGTGGAATAGAGTATCCAGGTCCCAATGATGCCTGAGTGAGGACCAGAGTCACTAGGGCCATGCAGGCCCAGGTGGGGAACAGAATCACTAGGTCCTTGTGAGGCATAGAAAAAGACCCGAGTCACCAGTAACAGGTGAGACTCTTGTGGGAACCAGAGCCACTCTATGCAGCTGAGTCCCAAGTCCATGTGAGGACCACGTGAGGACCAGATTCATCAGGTCAGGTCGAATTGAGGCATAGCTGTGGACAAGAGTCCCCAGGTCTGGGTGCGTCCTAGGTTTGGCAAGATTCTGCAGTTTTGAGTTAGGTCAAAGTGGGGACGAGAGACACCAGGTCCAGGTGACGCCGAACTGAGGACCAGAGTCACCAGATCCAGGTGAGGTCCAGGTGGGGACCAGAGTCACCAGATCCAGGTGAATTCCAGGTGGGGACCAGAGTCACTAGGCCCAGATAAGGCCCAGGTGAGGACCAGAGTTACCAGGTACACGTGAGGCCCCGGTGGGGATCAGAGGAAACAAGTCCATGTGAGGCCGGCTTGGGGACTATGGTCAAGAGGTGTACTTGAGGCCCAGGTGTAGAACACAGTGAGCAGGTCCAGGTGAGTCCCCGGTGGTGACAAGAGTAACCACGTCCAGGTGAGGCCCAGATGCGGACCAGGATCACCAGATACAGGGGAGGCCCTTGAAAGAACCAGAGTCAACTTTTCGAAATCAGACTTTGGTGGCATCCAGGGTCAGCAGGTCCAAGTCAGGCCAAAGTGGGGTTCACAGTCACTAGGGCACGGTGAGACCCAGAGGGGGACCAGAGTCACCTGGTCCAGGTGAGGTCCAGTTGTGGAACACAGTCACCGGGTCCCAATTTTGCCCAGTTGAGGACCATGATCAACAGGGCCAGGTGAGGCCCAGATGGGGACCGGAATCCCCAAATCCAGGTGAAGCTGAGGTGGGGACCACAGTCACCAGATCCAGGGTAGTCTCAGGTGCAGACCAGAATCACCAGGTCCAGGTGAGGTACCGGTTGCAACCAAACTCACCAGGTCCCAGTGAGGCCCTCGTGGGGACCAGAGCCACGAGGTACATGAGAAGCTAGAAACACATGGGATCCCTGGGTGGCGCAGCGGTTTGGCGCCTGCCTTTGGCCCAGGGATCGACCCTGGAGACCCGGGATCGAATCCCACGTCGAACTCCCTGTGCATGGAGCCTGCTCCTCCCTCTGTCTGTGTCTCGGCCAATCTCTCTCTGTGACTATCATAAATAAATAAAAATTAAAAAAAATGAAGCTAGAAACACTGCGGACAACAGGTCCATATGATCTCCATGTGGGAACGAAAATCATCAGTTTAGGTGAGGACCAGGTGGGGATACTACTCACCATGTCCAGGTGAGACCCAGGTGGGAACCAGTGTCATCATGTGCAGGTGTGGCCCAGGTGAAGACCAGAGTTAATAGTTCCGGCTGGCGCACTGTTAGTGAACACTGTAACCATATCCTGATGCTACCCAGGAGGGTCCCAGAGACGCCAGGTCCTGGTGAGGCCCAGGTGGGACCAGAGACATGAGGTCCAGGTGAGGTCCAGATGGGAACCACAGTCACCAGGTCAGGTGAGGCCATGCTTAGGATCAGAGTCACAGGTTACAGGTGAGGCCGAGGTGGAGCCAGAGTCACCTGGTACAGAAGAGGCCAAAGTCAGGACCAGAGTTACCAGGATCAGGTCAGTCCCAGTGGGGAATAGAGTAACCATGTCCCAATGATGCCCAGGTAGAACCAGAGTCACCAGGTCCAGATGAGGCGCAGGTGGGGAGCATGTTCACTAGGTCCCGGTGAGGCCCAGTTGAGGACCAGATTTACCAGGTCAAGTTGAGGCATAGAGGGGTTCCAGATTCACCTGGTGAGGTGACATACGGATGGGGACCAGAGTCACCATATCAGGCTGAGGCCCAGAGGGGCTCCAGAGTCATCATGTCCAGGTGAGGCTCAGGGGTGGAAGAGTTTATCCAGCTCATAATGGTCCACAGATGAGGACCAGAGTCACCAGAACTGGGTGAGGCCCAGTTAGGATCAGAGTCACCAGTTCCAGGTGAGGACAAGAAGGAGTCCACAGCAATCAGGTCCAGGTGTGGAAGAAAGTCACCAGGACAGGATGAGGCCCAGATGGGGACCAGATTCACCAGGCCCAGGTGATTCCCAGGTGGTGACCAGAGTTACCAGTTCCGGGTGAGAACCAGGTAAGGACCAGATTCACCAGGTCGAAGTGAGGCCCACGTGGGGACCTGTGTCACTGGCATGGGTGAGGCCCAGGAGACAAACCCACTCACCAGGTCCAGGTGAGGCCAAACTGCAGGCTATACAGAGGAACCAGGTCCCAATGATGCCCAGGTAAGGACGAGAGTTACCAGGTTCAGGTGAGGCCAACCTACAGGCCATGCAGTGGAACCATGTCCAATGATTCCCAGGTAGGGACCAGAGTCACCAGGTCCAAATGAAGCCCAGATGGAGCATAATCACTAGGTCCAGGTTAGGCCCAGTTGAGGACCAGAATCACCAGACCTGGTTGAAGCCCAGAGAAGTACCATGATTCCCTGGTCCAGGTGATATCCATATGGGGACCAGAGTCACCAGGTCAGGTTGATGCCCAGAGAGGTTCCAGAGTCATCATGTCCAGGGGAGCCTCAGGTGTGGAACAGAGTCACCAGGTACCAATGATGCCCAGGTGAGGACCAGAGTTACCAGGTACACGTGAGGCCCCGGTGGGGTTCAGAGGCAACAGGTCCATGTGAGCACGGCTTGGGGACCATGGTCAACAGGTCTACTTGAGGCCCAGGTGTGGAACACAGTAAGCAGGTCCAGGTGAGTCCCCGTTGGGGACAAGAGTCACCACGTGCAGGTGAGGGCAAGGTGGACACCAGGATCGCCAGGTACAGGGGAGGCCCTTGAAAGAACCAGAGTCAACATTTCGATGTCAGGGGCAGGTAGCAAGCAGGTTTAGCAGGTCGAAGTCAGGCCAAAGTGGGGTTCACAGTTACTAGGGCACGGTGAGACCCAGAGGGGGACCAGAGTCACCTGGTCCAGGTGAGGTCCAGTTGTGGAACACAGTCAACGGGTCACAATTTTGCCCAGTTGAGGACCACGGTCAACAGGGCCAGGTCAGACCCAGATGGGGACCGGAGTCCCGAAATCCAGGTGAAGCCCAGGTGGGGACCACAGTCACCAGATCCAGGGGAGTCTCAGGTGTAGACCAGAATCACCGGGTCCAGGTGAGGTACAGGTGGCGACCACACACACTAGGTCCCGGTGAGGCCCTGGTGGGGACCAGAGTCACTAGGTACATGAGAGGCTAGAAACACTGAAGCCATCAGGTCCACATCATGTCCATGTGGGAACGAGAATCACCAGTTACACGTGAGGACCACGTGGGGATCCGACTCACCATGTCCAGGTGAAAACCAGGTGGGAACCAGTGTCAGCATCTCCAGGTGTGGCCCTTGTGAAGACCAGAGTTAATAGGTCCGGGTGGGTCACTGATAGTGAACAGTGTAACCATATCCTGATGCTACCCAGGTGGGTACAAGAGACACCAGGTCCTGGTGAGGCCCAGGAGGGACCAGAGACATGAGGTCCAGGTGAGGTCCCGATGGGAACCACAGTCACCATTTCAGCTGAGGCCATGCTTAGGATCAGAGTCACGAGTTACAAGTGAGGCCCAGCTCGAGCCAGAATAACCTGGTACAGAAGAGGCCAAAGTCAGGAGCAGAGTTACCAGGATCAGGTCAGTCCCAGAAGGGAACAGAGTAACAATGTCCCGATGAAGCCCAGGTAGAACCTGAGTCACCAGGTCCAGATGAGGCGCAGTTGGGGAGCATGTTCACTAGGTCCCGGTGAGGCCCAGTTGAGGACCAGAGTCACCAGGTCAAGTTGTCGCCAAGAGGTGTACAAGATTCACCTGGTCTCGGTGACTTTCAGATGGGGACCAGAGTCACCGTGTCAGGCTGACCCCAGGGAGGTTCCAGAGTAGTCATGTCCAGGTGAGGCTCAAGTGTGGAACAGTGTAAGCAGGTACCAGTGATGCCAAGGTGAGGACCAGAGTCACCAGATCTGGGTAACGCGCAGATAGGATCAGAGTCACCAGTTCCAGATGAGGCCAAGAAAGAGTCCACAGCAATCAGGTCCAGGTGGGGAACAAAGTCACCAGGACTGGGTGAGGCCCAGATGGAGACCAGATTCACCAGGTCCAGGTGAGGTCCTGGTATTGACCAGAGTCCCCAGGTCTGGGAGAGGACCAGGTAAGGACCAGATTCACCAGATCCAAGAGGCCCACGTGGGGCCTGAGTCACCAGGTATGGGTGTGGCCAAGGTGGCAACCCCACTCAACAGGTCCAGGTGAGGCCAACCTGCAGGACAAAGTCATCAGATCCAGGTGAGGCCATAATGGGGTCCGGAGTGACCAGGTAAATATGAGTCTATAAGAACACCACAGTCACCAGGTCCAGGTGTGGTTCATGTGGGAACGAGAGTCACCAGGTCCAGGTGAGATCCAGGTGAGGACAACAGTCACCAGGTCCAGATTGAGGCCTAGGTGGGGGACCAGAGTCATCAGGACCAGTTGAGACCAAAGTATGGAGCAAAGATATCATGTCCAAGTGAGGCCCAGGTGGGGAACAGAGTAACCATATCCCATTGATGCCAGGTGGGAAAAGAGTCACAAGGTCCAGACGAGGCCTAAGTGAGGAGTAGATTCACCAGGGCCTGTTGAGGCCCAGTTGAGGACCAGTGTCCCCAGGTCCGGATGAGTCCTAGAGGGGGACCAGAGTCACCCGGTTCTGGTGATATCCAGGTGGGGACCAGAGTCTCCACGTCAGGGTGAGGCCGAGAGGGGGACGAGAATCACTAGGTCCAGGTGAGGCCCCGATGTGGAACTCAGAAACCAGGCCCCATAATGCCCATATGAGGACCTTAGTCACCAGGTCCAGGTGAGGTCCCAGTGGGAACCAGTCATCTCGTCTCGGTGAGGCCCAGGTGGGACCACAGTCAGGAGGTCCAGGTGAGGCCCAGGTGTGACCACAGTCAACAGGTCCAGGTGAGGCCTAGGTATATAAGAGAGTATCCACGTCCCAATGATGACCAACTACGTAACAGAGACAAGAGGTCCAGGAGAGGCCCAAATATGGATCAGAGTCATTGTGTTCCAGGTGAGGCCAGATGGAGACCACAGGAACCAGGTCCAGGAGAGCCCCATATGGGAACCAGAGCCACCAGATCCTGGTGAAGTCCAGGTGGGACCACAGTCACAAGGTCCAGGTGAGGCGCAGGTGGCAACATGATTCACCAAGTCCAGGTGAGGCCCAGGTGGCGACCAGTCACCAGATCCAGGTGCGGACCAGCTAAGGACAAGAATCACCAGGCCCAGGTGAAGCCCAAGGGGTGACCAGTGTCACCAGGAAAGGGTGAGGTCCAGAGGGGAAAACAGTGTAACCAGTTTAGTTTGAGGCCCAGAATGGGACCAAAGGACTCTGGTGAAAGAGAGGCCCAGGAGTGGAATAGAGTATCCAGTTCCGAATGATGCCTGGGTGAGGACCAGAGTCACTAGGGCCATGCAGGCCTAGATGGGGAACAGAATCACTAGGTCCTGGTGAGGCATAGAATAAGACCACAGTCCCCAGTATCAGGTGAGCCCCTTGTGCGAACCAGAGCCACTCTATCCAGCTGAGTCCCAGGTCCATGTGAAGCCCATGTGAGGACCGGATTCATCAGGTCTAATTGAGACATAGCTGGGGACAAGTGTCACCAGGTCTGTGTGCGGCCTAGGTGGGGCAAGATTCAGCAGTTCTGAGTTAGGTCAAAGTGGGGACGAGAGACACCAGGTCCAGGTGAAGCCAAAGTGAGGACCAGAGACACCAGATCCAGGTGAGGTCCATGTTGGAAAGAGAGTCACCAGGTCCAGGAGAGGACCAGGTTGGGACCACAGTCACTAGATCCAGGTGAAGTCCAGGTGGGGACCAGAGTCACCAGATCGAGGTGAAGCCCAGGTGGGGACCAGAGTCACTAGGTCCAGATGAGGCCCAGGTGAGGACCAAAGTTACCAGGTACACGTGAGGAGCCGGTGGAGATCAGAGGCAACAGGTCCATGTGAGTCCGGCTTGGGGACCATGGTCAACAGGTCCACTTGAGACCCAGGTGTGGAACACAGTAAGCAGGTGCAGGTGAGTCCCCCCGTGGTGACTAGATTCACCACGTCCAGGTGAGGCCCAGGTGGGGTCCAGGATCACCAGGTAGACGGGAGGCCCTTGAAAGTACCAGAGTCAACAGTTCGAGGACAGGCGCAGGTGGCAACCAGGGTAAGCAAGTCCAAGTCAGGCCAAAGTGGGGTTCACAGTCACTAGGGCACGGTGTGACCCAGAGGGGGACCAGAGTCACCTGGTCCAGGTGAGGTCCAGTTGTGGAACACAGTCACCAGGTCCCAAATTTGCCCAGTTGAGGACCATGGTCAACAGGGCCAGGTGAGGCCCAGATGGGGACCGGAGTCCCGAAATCCAGGTGAAGCCCAGGTGGGGACACAGTCACCAGATCCAGGGTAGTCTCAGGTGCAGACCAGAATCACCAGGTCCAGGTGTGGTGCAGGTGGCAACCAAACTCACCAGGTCCCGGTGAGGCACTGGTGGGGAACAGAGTCACGAGGTACATGAGAAGCTAGAAACACATTGGATCCCTGGGTGGCGCAGCGGTTTGGCGCCTGCCTTTGGCCCAGGGCACGATCCCTGGAGACCAGGGATCGAATCCCACGTCGGGCTCCCGGTGCATGGAGCCTGCTTCTCCCTTTGCCTGTGTCTCTGCCTCTCTCTCTCTCTGTGACTATCATAAATAAATAAAAATTAAAAAAAAAAGAAGCTAGAAACACTGCGGCCATCAGGTCCACATGATCTCCATGTGGGAACGAGAATCACCAGTTACAGGCGAGGACCAGGTGGGGATACGACTCACCATGTCCAGGTGAGACCCAGGTGGGAACAAGTGTGACCATATCCAGGTGTGGCCGAGGTAAAGACCAGAGTTAATAGGTCCGGCTGGGTCACTGTTTGTGAACAGTGTAACCATATCCTAATGCTACCCAGGTGGATAGCAGAGACACCAGGTCCTTGTGAGGCCCAAATGGGACCAGAGACATGAGGTCCAGGTGAGGTCCCGATGGGAACCACAGTCACCAGGTCAGGTGAGGCCATGCTTAGGATCAGAGTCACAAGTTACAGGTGAGGCCCAGGTGGAGCCAGAGTCACCTGGTACAGAAGAGGCCAAAGTCAGGACCAGAGTTACCAGGATCAGGTCACTCCAAGTGGGAATAGAGTAACCATGTCCCGATGATGCCCAGGAATAACCAGAGTTACCAGGTCCAGATGTGGCGCAGGTGGGGAGCATGTTCACTAGGTCCCGTTGAGGCCCAGTTGAGGTCAGAGTCACCAGGTCTAGTTGACGCCTAGAGGGGTACCAGATTCACCTGGTCTAGGGGACATCCAGATGGGGACCAGAGTCACAATGTCAGGGTGAGGCCCAGAGGGCATCCAGAATCATCATGTCCAGGTGAGGTTCAGGTGTGGAACAGAGTATCCAAGTCATAATGGTCCACATGTGAGGGCCAGAGTCACCAGATCTGGGTGAGGCGCAGTTAGGAGCAGAGTCACAAGTTCCAGTTGAGGCCAAGAAGGAGTCCACAGCAATCAGGTCCAGGTAGGGATCAAAGTCACCAGGAATGGGTGAGGCGCAGATGGGGATCAGATTCACCAGGTCCAGGTGATTCCCAGGTGGTGACAAGGGTTACCAGTTCCGGGTGAGGACCAGGTAAGGACCAGATTCACCAGGTCAAAGTGAGGCCCACGTGAGACCTGCGTCACCAGGTATGGGTGAGTCTCAGGTGACAAGCCCACTCACCAGGTCTTGGTGAGGCCAACCTGCAGGCCATGCAGAGGAACCGTGTCCCGATGATGCCCAGGTAGGGACCAGAGGTACGAGGTCCAGGTGACGCCAACCTGCATGCCATGCAGAGGATCCGTGTCCCGATGATGCCCAGACAGGGACCAGAGTTACCAGGTCAAGAGGAGGCCAACCTGCAGACCATTATGGGAACCATGTCCCGATGTTGCCCACGTAGGGACCAGAGTCACCAGGTCCAAATGAGGCCCAGATGGAGCATATTCACTAGGTCCAGGTGAGGCCCAGTTGAGGACAAGAGTCACCAGAACTGGTTGAGCCCTAGAGGGGTTCCAGAATCACCTGGTCCAGGTGACATCCAGATGGGGACCAGATCACCAGGTCAGGGTGAGGCCCAGAGAGGTCCCAGAGACATCATGTCCAGGTGAGGCTCAGGTGTGGAATAGAGTAACCAGGTACCAATGATGCCCAGGTGAGGACGAGAGTCACCAGGTCTGGGTGAGGCACAGATAGGATCATAGTCACCAGTTCCAGGTGAGGCCAAGAAAGTGTCCAGAGCAAACACGTCCAGGTGGGGAACATAGTCACCAGGACTGGGTTAGGCCCAGATGGGGACCAGATTCACCAGGTCAAGGTGAGGCCCAGGTTGTGACAAGATTCCCAGGGTCTGGGAGAAGACCAGGTAAGGGCCAGATTCACCAGGTCCAAGAGGCCCACGTGGGGACCTGAGTCACCAGGTATGGGTGAGGACCAGGTGGCATCCCACTAACCAAGTCCAGGTGAGGCCAACCTGCAGGCCAGAGTCACCAGATCCAGGTGAGGCCTTAGACGGGCCAGAGTTTCCAGGTAAAAGTGAGTCTACAAGTACACCACAGTCACCAGGTCCAGGTGTGATTCATGTGGGAACGAGAGTCACAAGGTCCAGGTGAGACCCAGGTGTGGATGACAGTCTCCAGGTCCAGATTGAGGCCTAGGTGGGGGGACCAGAGTCATCGGGACGAGTTGAGTCCAAAGTATGGAGCAAAGTTATCATGTCCAAGTGAGGCCCAGGTGGGGAACAGAGTAAAAATGTCCCATAGATGCCAGGTGGGAAAAGAGTCACAAGGTCCAGACGAGGCCTAAGTGAGGAGTAGATTCACCAGGTCCTGTTGAGGCCCAGTTGAGTATCAGTGTCCCCAGCTCTGGGTGATTCCCAGAGGGGGACCAGAGTCACCCGGTTCTGGTGTGAGTCAGGTGCGGACCAGAGTCACCACGTCAGGATGAGGCCCAGAGGGGAACGAGAATCACTAGGTCCAGGTGAGGCCCCGATGTGGAACTGAGAAAACAGGTCCCATGATGCCCATATGAGGACCTGAGTCACCAGGCACAGGGGAGGTCCCTGTGGGAACCAGTCACCTCGTCCAGGTGAGGCCCAGGTGGGACCACAGTCACCAGTTCCAGGTGAGGCCCAGGTATATAAGAGAGTATCCAGGTCCCAATGATGCCCAGGTAAGGTCCAGAGTCAACAGGTCCAGGAGAGGCCCAAATATGGATCAGAGTCATTGTGTTCCAGGGGAGGCCAGATGGAAACCACAGGAACCAGGTCCAAAAGAGCCCCATATGGGAACCAGAGCCACCAGATCCAGGTGAGGTCCAGGTGGGACCACAGTCACAAAGTCCAGGTGAGGCGCAGGTGGCAACAGGATTCACCAAGTCCAGGTGAGTCCCAGGTGGCGACCAATCACCAGATCCAGGTGCGGATCAGCTAAGGACCAGATTCACCAGGCCCATGTGAATCTCAAAGGGGTGACCAGAGAAACCAGGTAACGGTGAGGCCCAGAGGGAGAATCAGAGTAACCAGTTTAGTTAGAGGCCGAGAATGGGACAAGAGGTCCCTGGTCAAAGTGAGGCCCAGGTGTGGAATAGAGTATCAGGTCCCAATGATGCCTGGGTGAGGACCAGAGTCCCTAGGGCCATGCAGGCCAAGATGGGGAACAGAATCACTAGGTCCTAGTGAGGCATAGAATAAGACCAGAGTCAGCAGTATCAGGTGAGCCACTTGTGGGAACCAGAGCCACTCTACCCAGCTGAGTCCCAGGTCCATGTGAGGCCCACGTGAGGACCAGATTCATCAGGTCGAATTGAGGCATAGTTGGGGACAAGAGTCACCAGGTCTGGGTGCGGCGTAGGTGGGGCAAGATTCAGCAGTTCTGAGTTAGGTCAAAGAGGGAACGAGAGACACCAGGTCCAGGGGAGGCCAAACTGAGGAACAGAGTCACCAAATCCAGGGAAGAACCATGTTGGAAAGAGAGTCACCAGGTCCAGGAGAGGTCCAGGTGGGGACCAGAGTCACCAGATCCAGGTGAAGTCCAGGTAGGGACCAGAGTCACCAGATCCAGATGAGGCCCAGGTGAGGACAGAGTTACCATGTACACGTGAGGCCCCGGTGGGGATCAGAGGCAACAGGTCCATGTGAGTCCCGCCTGGGGACCATGGTCAACAGGTCTACTTGGGACACAGGTGTGGAACACAGTAAGCAGGTCCAGGTGAGTCCCCGGTGCTGACAAGAGTCACCAGGTCCAGGTGAGGCCCAGGTGGGGACCAGGAACACCAGGTACAGGGGAGGCCCTTGAAAGAATCAGAGTCAACAGCTCGAGGTCAGGCGCAGGTGGCAACCAGGGTCAGCAGGTCCAAGTCAGGCCAAAGTGGGCTTCACAGAAACTAGGGCATGGTGAGACCCAGAGGGGGACCAGAGTCACCTGGTCCAGGTGAGGTCCAGTTGTGGAACACAGTCACTGGGTCCCTATTTTTCCCCGTTGGGGACCATGGTCAACAAGGCCAGGTGAGGCCCAGGTGGGGACCGGAGTCCCCAAATCCATGTGAAGCCCAAGTGGGGACCACAGTCACCAGATCAGGGTAGTCTCGGGTGCAGACCAGAATCACCAGGTCCAGGTGAGGTGCAGGTGGCAACCACACTCACCAGGTCCCGGTGAGGCCCTGGTGGGGACCAGAGTCACGAGGTACATGAGAAGCTAGAAACACTGCAGCTACCAGGTCCACATGATGTCCATGTGGAAACGAGAATCACCAGTTTCAGTTGAGGACCAGATGGGGATCCGACTCACCATGTCCAGATGAGACCCAGGTGGGAACCAGTGTAACCATGTCCAGGTGTGGCCCAGGTGAAGACCAGAGTTCATAGGTCCGGCTGGGTCACTGATAGTGAACAGTGTAACCATACCCTGATGCTACCCAGGTGGGTACCAGAGACACCATGTCCTGGTGAGCCCCAGGTGCGACCAGAGACATGAGGTCCACGTGAGGTCCCGATGGGAACCACAGAGACCAGGTCAGGTGAGGCCATGCTTAGGATCAGAGTCACAGGTTACATGTGAGGCCCAGGTGGAGCCAGAGTCACCTGGTACAGATGAGGCCAAATTCAGGACCAGAGTTACCAGGATCAGGTCAGTCCCAGTGGGGAACAGAGTAACCATGTTCCGATGATGCCCAGGTAGACCCAGCGTCACCAGGTCCAGATGAGGCGCAGGTGGGGAGCATATTCACTAGGTCTAAGTGAGGCCCAGTTGAGGACCAGAGTCACCAGGTCTATTTGAGCCCTTGAGGCGTAACAGATTCACCTGGTCTAGGTGACATCCAGATGGGGACCAGAGTCACCATGTCAGGGTGAGGCCCCTAGGGGATCCAGAGTCATCATGTCCAGGTGAGGCTCAAGTGTGGAACAGAGTATCCAGGTCATAATGGTCCACAGGTGAGGACCAGTTTCACCAGATCTGGGTGAGACCCATTTAGGATCAGAGTCTCCAGTTCCAGGTGAGGCCAAGAAGGAGTCCACAGCAATCAGGTCCAGGTGGGGAACAAAGTCACCAGGACTGGGTGAGGCCCAGATGGGGCCTGATACACCAGGTCCACGTGAGGCCCAGGTGGTGACCAGAGTCCCCAGGTTTGGGAGAGAACCAGGTAAGGACCAGATTCACCAGGTCCAAGAGGCCCACGCGGGGACCTGAGTCACCAGGTATGGGTGAGGCCCAGGTGGCAACCCCACTCACCAGGTCCAGGTGAGGCCAAATTTTGCTAGAGTCACTAGATCCACTTGAGGCCCTAGTGGGGACCGGAGTCACCAGGTAAATGTGAGTCTACAAGAACACCACAGTCACCAGGTCCAGGTGTTGTTCATGTGGGAACGAGAGTCCCCAGGTCCAGGTGAGACCCAGGTGGGGACCACAGTCACCAGGTCCAGATTGAGGCCTAGGTCGGGGGACCAGAGTCATCAGCACCAGTTGAGGCCAAAGTGTGGAGAAAAGTTACCATGTCCAGGTGAGGCCCAGGTGGGGAACAGAATATCCATGTCCCATTGATGCCAGGTGGGAAAAGTGTCACAAGGTCCAGACGAGGCCAAAGTGAGGAGTAGATTCAATAGGTCCTGTTGAGGCCCTGTTTAGGACCGGTGTCCCCAGCTCCGGGTGAGACCCAGAGAGGGACCAGAGTCACCCGGTTCTGGTGATATCCAGGTGGGGACCAGAGTCACCACGTCACGGAGAGGCCCAGAGGGGGACGAGAATCACTAGGTCCAGGTGAGGCCCCGATGTGGAACTGAGAAACCAGGTCCCATGATGCCCATATGAGGACCTGAGTCACCAGGTCCAGGTGAGGACCCTGTGGGAACCAGTCACCTCGTCCAGGTGAGGCCCAGGTGGGACCACAGTCACAAGGTCCAGGTAAGGCCCAGGTATATAAGAGAGTATCCAGGTCCCAATGATGCCCAGGGAAGGACCAGAGTCAAGAGATCCAGGAGAGGCACAAATATGGATCAGAGTCATTGTGTTCCAGGTAAGGCCAGATCGAGACCAGAGGAACCAGGTCCAGGAGAGCCCCATATGGGAAACAGAGCCACCAGATCCAGGTAGATCCAGGTGCGACCACAGTCACAAGGTCCAGGGGAGGCGCAGGAGGCAACAGGATTCAACAAGTCCAGGTGAGATCCACGTGGCGACCAGTCACCAGATACAGGTGCGGACCAGCTAAGGACAAGATTCAGCAGGCCCATGTGAAGCCCAAGGGGTGACCAGAGTCACCAGGTAGGGGTGAGGCCCAGAGGGGGAACCAGAGTAACCAGTTTAGTTTGAGGCCCAGAATGGGACCAGAGATCCCTGGTCAAATTGAGGCCCAGGTGTGGAATAGAGTATTCAGGTCCCAATGATGCCTGGGTGAGGACCAGAGTCACTAGGGCCATGCAGGCCCAGATGGCAAACAGAATCACTAGGTCTTGGTGAGGCATAGAATAACACCACAGTCAGCAGTATCAGGTGAACCCCTTGTGGGAACCAGAGCCACTCTATGGAGCTGAGTCCCAGGTCCATGTGAGGCCCACGTGAGGACCAGATGCATCAGGTCGAATTGAGGCATAGCTGGGGACAAGAGTCACCAGGTCGGGGTGCGGCCTAGGTGTGGCAAGATTCAGCAGTTCTGAGTTAGTTCAAAGTGGGGACGAGAGACACCTGTCCAGGTGAGGCCAAACAGAGACCAGAGTCACAAGATCCAGGTGAGTTCCAGGTGGGGACCAGAGTCACCAGGTATGGGTGAGTCCCAGGTGGCATCCCCACTCACCAGATCCAGGTGAGGCCAACCTGCAAGCCAGAGTCACCAGATCCAGGTGAGGCCCTAGTGGGGACCGGAGTCAACAGGTAAATGTGAGTGTACAAGAACACCACAGTCACCAGGTCCAGGTGTTGTTCATGTGGGAACGAGAGTCACCAAATCCAGGTGAGACCCCGGTGGAGACCACAGTCATCAGTTCCAGATTGCGGCCTAGGTGGGGGGACCAGAGTCATCAGGAAGAGTTGAGGCCATAGAGTGGAGCAAAGTTATCATGTCCAGGTGACGCCCAGGTGGGGAACAGAGTAAACATGTCCCATTGATGCCAGGTGGGAAAAGAGTCACAAGGTTCAGACGAGGTCTAAGTGAGGAGTAGATTCACCAGGTCCTGTTGAGCCTCAGTTGAGGACCAGTGTCCCCAGGTCCAGTTGCGTCCCAGAGGGGGCCCAGAGTCACCCGGTTCTGGTGATGTCCAGGTGGGGACCAGAGTCACCACGTCAGGGTGAGGCCCAGAGGGGGACGAGAATCACTAGGTCCAGGTGAGGCCCCGTTATGGAACTGAGAAACCAGGTCCCATGATGCCCATATGAGGACCTGAGTAACCAGGTCCAGGTGAGATCCCTGTGGGAACCAGTCACCTCGTTCAGGTGAGGCCCAGGTGGGTCCACAATCACCAGGTCCACGTGAGGCCCAGGTATATAAGAGAGTTCCAGGTCCCAATGATACCCAGGTAAGGACCTGAGTCTACAGGTCCAGAAGAGGCCCAAATATGGATCAGAGTCATTGTGTTCCAGGTGAGGCCAGATGGAGGCCACAGGGACCAGGTCCAGGAGAGCCCCATATGGGAAACAGACCCACCAGATCTAGAGGAGGTCCAGGTTGGACCACAGTCACAAGGTCCAGGTGATTCGCAGGTGTCAACAGGATTCACCAAGTCCAGGTGAGGCCCAGGTGGCGACCCGTCACCAGATCCAGGTGCGGACCAGCTAACGACCATATGCACCGGGCCCAAGTGAAGCCCAAGGGGTTACGAGAGTCACCAGGTAAGGGTGAGGCCCAGAGTGGGAACCAGAGTAACCAGTTTAGTTTGAGGCCCAGAATGGGACCAGAGGTCCCTGGTCAAAGTGAGGCCTAGGTGTGGAATAGAGTATACAGGTCCCAATGATGCCTGGGTGAGGACCAGAGTTACTAGGGCCATGCCGGCCCAGATGGGGAAGAGAAGCAATAGGTCCTGTTGAGGCATAGAATAAGACCACAGTCACCAATATCAGGTGAGCCCCTTGTGGGAACCAGAGCCACTCTATCCAGCTGAGTCCCAGGTCCATGTGAGGCCCACGTGAGGACCAGATTCATCAGGTCGAATTGAGGCATAGCTGGGGACAAGTGTCACCGGGTCTGGGTACGGCTTAGGTGGGGCAAGATTCAGCAGTTCTGAGTTAAGTCAAAGTGGGGACGAGAGACACCAGGTCCATGTGAGGCCAAACTGAGGACCAGAGTCACCAGATCCAGGCGAGGTCCATGTTGGAAAGAGAGTCACCAGGTCCAGGAGAGGTCCAGGTGTGTACAAGAGTCACCAGATCCAGGTGAAGTCCCGGTGGGGAACAGAGTCACCAGATCCAAGTGAAGCCCAGGTGGGGACCAGAGTCACTAGGTCCAGATGAGGCCCAGGTGAGGACCAGAGTTCCCAGGTACACGTGAGGCCCCGGTGGGGATCAGAGGCAACAGGTCAGTGAGGCCGGCTTGGGGACCATGGTCAACAGGTCTACTTGAGGCCCAGGTGTGGAACACAGTACCAGGTCCAGGTGAATCCCCGGTGGTGACAAGAGTCACCACGTCCAGGTGAGGCCCAGGTGGGGACCAGGATCACCAGGTACAGGGGAGGCCCTTGAATGAACCAGAGTCAACAGTTCGAGGTCAGGCACAGGTGGCAACCAAGGTCAGCAGGTCCAAGTCAGGCCAAAGTGGGGTTAACAGTCACTAGGCACGGTTAGACCCAGAGGGGGACCGGAGTCACATGGTCCAGGTGAGGTCCAGTTTTGGAACACAGTCACCGGGTCCCAATTTTGCCCAGTTGAGGACCATGGTCAACAGGGCCAGGTAAACCCAGATGGGGACCGGAGTCCAAATATCCAGGTGAAGCTCAGGTGGGGACCACAGTCAGCAGATCCAGGGTAGTCTCAGGTGCAGACCAAAATCACCAGGTCCAAGTGAGGTGCAGGTGGCAACCACGATCCCCAGGAGCCAGTGAGGCCCTGGCGGGGACCAGAGTCACAAGGTACATGAGAAGCTAGAAACACTGCAGCCACCAGGTCCACATGATGTCCATGTGGGCCGGAGAATCAGCAGTTACACATGAGGACCGGTCGGGGATCCGACTCACCATGTCAATTTGAGACCCAGGTGAGATCCAGTGTCACCATGTCCAGGTGTGGCCCAGGTGAAGACCAGAGTTAATAGGTCCAGCTGGTCACTGTTAGTGAAGAGTGTAACCATATCCTGATGCTACCCAGGTGGGTACCGGAGACACCAGGTCCTGGTGAGGCCCAGGTGGGACCAGAGACATGAGGTCCAGGTAAGATCCCGATGGGAACCGCAGTCACAAGGTCAGGTGAGGCCATGCTTAGGATCAGAGTTACCAGTTACAGGTGAGGCACAGGTGGAGCCAGAGTCACCTGGTACAGAAGAGGACAAAGTAAGGACTAGAGTTACTAGGATCAGGTCAGTCCCATTGGGGAATAGAGTAACCATGTCCCGATGATGCCCAGGTAGAACCCGAGTCACCACGTCCAGATAAGTCGCAGGTGGGGAGAATGTTCACTAGGTCCAGGTGAGGCCCAGTTGAGGACCAGAGTCACCAGGTCTGGTTGAGGCCGACAGGGATCCCAGATTCACCTGGTCTAGGTGACATCCAGATGGGGACCAGAGTCACCATGTTAGGCTGAGGCCCAGAGGGGATCCAGAGTCATCATGTCCAAGTGAGTCTCAGGTGTGGAACAGAGTATCCAGGTCATAATGGTCCACAGGTGAGGACCAGAGTCACCAGATCTGGATGAGGCCCAGTTAGGATCAGAGTCACCAGTTCCAGGTGAAGCCAAAAATGTGTCCACAGCAATCAGGTCCAGGTGGGGAACAAAGTCACCAGGATTGGGTGAGGCCAAGATGGGGACCAGATTCACCAGTTCCAGGTGAGGTCCAGGTGGTGACCAGAGTCCCCGGGTCTGGAGAGGACCAGGTAAGGACCAGATTCACCAGGTCCAAGAGGCCCACGTGGGGACCTGAGTCACCAGGTATGGGTGAGGCCCAGGTGGCAACCCCACTCACCAGGTACAGGTGAGGCCAACCTGCAAGCCAGAGTCACCATATCCAGGTGAGGGCCTAGTGGGTACTGCAGTCACCAGGTAAATGTGAGTCTACAAGAACACCACAGTTGGGATCCCTGGGTGGCGCAGGGGTTTGGCGCCTGCCTTTGGCCCAGGGCGCGATCCTGGAGACCCGGGATCGAATCCCACGTCAGGCTCCCGGTGCATGGAGCCTGCTTCTCCCTCTGCCTGTGTCTCTGCCTCTCTCTCTCTCTGTGACTATCATAAATAAATAAAAATTAAAAAAAAAAAGAACACCACAGTCCCCAGGTCCAGGTGGGGTTCATGTGGCAAGGAGAGTCAACATCCAGGTGAAACCCAGGTGGGGACCACAGTCACCAGGTCCAGATTGAAGCCTAGGTGAGGGGACGAGGGTCATCAGGACCAGTTGAGACCGAAGTGTGGAGCAAAGTTATCATGTCTATGTGAGGTCCAGGTGGGGACTAGAGTAACCTTGTTCCATTGATGCCAGGTGGGAAATGAGTCACAAGGTCCATACGAGGCCTAAGTGAGGAGTAGATTCACCAGGTCCTGTTGAGGCACAGTTGAGGACCAGTGTCGCCAGCTCCGCGTGAGTCCCAGAGGGGGACCAATCACCGGTTCTGTTGATATCCAGGTGGTGACCAGAGTCACCACGTCAGGGTGAGGCCCAGAGGGGGACGAGAATCCTAGGTGCAGGTGAGGCCCCGATGTGGAACTGAGAAACCAAGTCCCATGATGCCCATATGAGGACCTGAGTCACCAGATCCAGGTGAGGTTCCTGTGGGAACCAGTCACCTCGTCCAGGTGAGGCCCAGGTGGGACCACAGTCACCAGGTCCAGGTGAGGCCCAGGTATATAAGAGAGTGTCCAGGTCCCAATGATGCTCATGTAAAAACCAGAGTTAACAGGTCCAGGAGAGGCTCAAATATAGATCAGAGTCATTGTGTTCCAGGTGAGGCCAGATGGAGACCACAGGAACCAGTTACAGGAGAGCCCCTTATGAGAACCAGAGCCACCAGATACAGGTGTGGTCCAGGTGGGACCACACTCACAAGGTCCAGGTGACGCACGTGTGGCAATAGGATTCACCAAGTACAGGTGAGGCCCAGGTGGCGAACAGTCACCAGATCCAAGTGAGGACAAGCTAAAGACCAGATTCACCAGGCCCAAGTGAAGCCCAAAGTGTGACCAGAGTCACCAGGTAAGGGTGAGGTTAAGAGGGGGACCAGAGTAAACAGTTTAGTTTGAGGCCCAGAATGGGACCAGAGGTCCCTGGTCAGAGTGAGGCCCATGTGTGGAATAGAGTATCCAGGTCCCATTGATGCCTGTGTGAGGACCAGAGTCCCTAGGGCCATGCAGGCCCAGATGGGGAACAGAATCACTAGGTCCTGGTGAGGCATAGTATAAGACCACAGTCACCAGTATCAGGTGAGCCGCTTGTGGGAACCAGAGCCACTCAATCCAGCTGAGTCCCAGGTCCATGTGAGGCCCACGTGAGGACCAGATTCATCAAGTCGAATTGAGGCATAGCTGGGGACAAGAGTCACCAGGTCTGGGTGCGGCCTAGGTGGGGCAATATTCAGCACTTCTGAGTTAGGTGAAAGTGGGGATGAGAGACACCAGGTCCAGGTGAGGCCAAACTGAGGACCAGAGTCACCAGATCCAGGTAAGGTCCATGTTGGAAAGAGAGTCACCAGGTCCAGGAGAGGTCCAGGTGGGGACCAGTGTCAACAGATCAAGGTGAAATCCAGGTGGGGACCAGAGTCATCAGATCCAGGTGAAGCCCAGGTTGGGACCAGAGTCACTAGGTCCAGATGAGGCCCAGGTGAGGACCAGAGGTACCAGGTACACGTGAGGCCCCGGTGGGGATCAGAGGCAACAGGTCCATGTGAGGCCGGCTTGGGGACCATGGTCAACACGTCTACTTGAGGCCATGGTGTGTAACACAGTAACCAGGTCCAGGTGAGTCCCCGCTGGTGACAAGAGTCACCACGTCCAGGTGAGGCCCAGGTGGGGACCAGGATCACCAGGTACAGGGGAGGCCCTTGAAAGAACCAGAGTAAACAGTTCGAGGTCAGGCGCAGGTGGAAACCAGTGTCAGCAGGTCCAAGTCAGGCCAAAGTGGGGTTCACAGTCACTAGGGCACAGTGAGACCCAGAGGGGGACCAGAGTCTCCTGGTCGAGGTGAGGTCAAGTTGTGTAACACAGTCACCGGGTCCCAATTTTGCCCAGTTGAGGACCATGGTCAACAGGGCCATGTGAGGCCCAGAAGGGGACCGGAGTCCCCAAATCCAGGTGAAGCCCCGGTGGGGACCACAGTCACCAGATCCAGGGTAGTCTCAGGTGCATACCACAATCACCATGTACAGGTGTGGCCCAGGTGAAGACCAGAGTTAATATGTCCAGCTGGGTCACTGTTAGTCATCACTGTAACCATATCCTGATGCTACCCAGGTGGGTACCAGAGACACCAGGTCCTGGTGAGGCCCAGGTGGGAACAGAGACATGAGGTCCAGGTGAGGTCCCGATGGGAACCACAGTCACTAGGACAGGTGAGGCCATGCTTAGGGTCAGAGTCACCAGTTACAGGTGAAGCCCAGGTGGAGCCAGAGTCACCTGGTACAGAAGAGGCCAAAGTCAGGCCCAGAGTTACCAGAATCAGGTCAGTCCCAGTGGGGAATAGAGTAACCATGTCCCGATGATGCCCAGGTAGAACCAGAGTCACCAGGTCCAGAGGAGGCGCAGGTGGGGAGCATATTCACGAGGTCCCGGTGAGGCCCAGTTGAGGACCAGTGTCACCAGGTCTAGTTGAGGCCTAGAGGGGTACCAGATTCACCTGGTCTAGGTGACATCCAGATAGGGACCAGAGTCACCAGGTCAGGGTGAGGCCCAGAGTGGTTCCAGAGTCATCATGTCCAGGTGAGGCTCAGGTGTGGAACAGAGGCACCAGGTCCAATGATGCCCAGGTGAGGACAAGAGTCACCAGGTCTGGGTGACGCACAGATACGATCAGAGTCACCAGTTCCAGGTGAGGCCAAGAAAGAGTCCACAGCAATCAGGTCCAGGTGGGGAAAAAAGTCACCAGGACTGGGTGAGGCCCAGATGGGGACCAGAATCACCAGGTCCAGGTGAGGCCCAGGTGGTAACCAGAGTCCCTGGGTCTGGGGGAGGCCAGGTAAGGACCAGATTCACCAGGTCCAAGAGGTCCACGTGGGGACCTGAGTCACCAGGTATGGGTGACGCCCAGGTGTCAACCCCACTCACCAAGTCCAGGTGAGGCCAACCTGCAGGCCAGAGTCACCAGATCCAGGGGAGGCCCTAGTGGGGACCGGAGTCACCAGGGAAATGTGAGTCTACAAGAATACCACAGTCACCAAGTCTAGGTGTGGTTCATGTAGGAACGAGAGTCACCAGGTCAGGGGAGACCCAGATGGGGACCACAGTAACCAGGTCCTGATTGAGGCCTAGGTGGGGAGACCAGAGTCATCATGACCAGTTGAAGCCAAAGTGTGGGGCAAAGTTATCATGTCGAGGTGAAACCCAGGTGGGGAAGAGAGTAACCAAGTCCCATTGATGCCAGGTGGGAAAAGAGTCACAAGGGCCAGACGAGGCCTAAGTGAGGAGTAGATTCACCAGGTCCTCTTGAGGCCCAGTTGAGTGCCAGTGTCCCCAGCTCCAGGTGAGGCCCAGAGGGGGACCAGAGTTACCCGGTTCTGGTGATATCCAGGTGGGGACCAGAGTCACCACGTCAGAGTGAGGCCCAGAGTGGGACGAGAATCACTAGGTCCAGGGCAGGCCCCGATGGGGAACTGAGAAACCAGGTCCCATAATGTCCATATGAGGACCTGAGGCACCAGATCCAGGTGAGGTCCCTGTGGGAACCAGTCATCTCGTCCAGGTGAGGCCCAGGTGGGACCACAGTCACCAGGTCCAGGTGAGGTCCAGGTATATAAGAGTGTTCCCAGGTCCCAATGATGCCCAGGTAAGTACCAGAGACAACAGGTCCAGCAGAGGGCAAATATGGAACAGAGTCATTGTGTTCCAGGTGAGGCCAGATGGAGACCACAGGAACCAGGTCCAGGAGAGCCCCATATGGTAACCAGAGCCACGAGATCCAGGTGATGTCTGGGTGGGACCACAGTCACTAGGTCCAGAAGAGGCGCAGGTGGCAACAGGTTTCACCAAATCCAGGTGAGGCCCAGGTAGCGACCGGTCACCAGATCCAGGTGCGGAACAGCTAAGGACAGATTCACCAGGCCCAAGTGAAGCCCAAGGGGTGACCAGAGTCACCAGGTAGGGGTGACGCCCAGAGGGGGAACCAGAATAACCAGTTTAGTTTGAGGCCCAGAATGGGACCCTAGTTCCCTGGTGAAAGTGAGGCGCAGATGTGGAATAGAGTATCCAGATCCCAATGATGCCTGGGTGAGGAAAAGAGTTACTAGGGCCATGCAGGCCCAGATGGGGAACAGAATCACTAGGTCCTGGTGAGGCATAGAATAAGACCACAGTCAGCAGTATCAGGTAAGTCCCTTGTGGGAACCAGAGCCACTCTATCCAGCTGAGTCCCAGGTCCATGGAGGCCCACGTGAGGACCAGATTCATCAGGTCGAATTGAGGCATAGCTGGGGACAAGAGTCACCATGTCTGTGTGCGGCCTAGGTGGGGCAAGATCAGCAGTTCTGAGTTAGGTCAAAGTGGGGACGAGAGACACGAGGTCCAGGTGAGGCCAAACTGAGGACCATAGTCACCAGATCCAAGTGAGGTCCATGTTGGAAAGTGAGTCACCAGGTCCAGGAGAGGTTCAGGTATGGACCAGAGTCACCAGTTCCAGGTGAAATCCAGGTGGGGACCAGAGTCACCAGATCCAGGTGAAGCCCAGGTGGGGACCAGAGTCACTAGGTCCAGATGAGGCCCAGGTGAGGACCAGAGTCACCAGATCTGGGAGAGGCCCAGTTGTGATCAGAGTTACCACTTCCAGGTGAGGCCAAGAAGGTGTCCACAGCAATCAGGTCCACGTGGGGAACAAAGTCACCAGGACTAGGTGATGCCCAGGTGGTGACCAGATTTACCAGTTCCGGGTGAGGACTAGGTAATAGGATCAGAGTCAACAGTTCAAGGTGAGGGCAAGAAAGAGTCCAGAGCAATCAGGTCCAGTTGGGGAACATAGTCACCAGGACTGGGTTAGGCCCAGATGGACCCAGATTCACCAGGTCCAGGTGAGGCCCATGTTGTGACCAGATTCCCCGGGTCTGGGAGAAGTCCAGGTAAGGGCCAGATTCACCAGGTTCAAGAGGCCCATGTGGGGGACCTGAGTCACCAGGTATGGGTGAGGACCAGATGGCATCAACTAATCAAGTCCAGGTGAGGCCAACCTGCAGGCCAGAGTCACCAGGCCCAGGGGAGGCCCAAGGGGTGACCAGAGTCACCAGGTAAGGGTGAGGTTAAGAGGGGGACCAGAGTAACCAGTTTAGTTTGAGGCCCAGAATGGGACCAGCGGTTCCTGGTAAAAGTGAGGCCCAGGTGTGGAATAGAGTATCCAGGTCCCAATGATGCCTGAGTGAGGACCAGAGGCACTAAGGCCATGCAGGCCCAGATGGGGAACAGAATCACTAGGTTCTGGTGAGGCATAGAATAAGACCACATTCAGCAGTATCAGGTGAGCCCCTAGTGGGAACCAGAGCCACTCTTTCCAGCTGAGTCCCAGGTAAATGTGAGGTCCACGTGAGGACCAGATTCATCAGGTCGAATTGAGGAATAGCTAGGGACAAGAGTCACCAGGTCTGGGTGCGTAATAGGTGGGGCAAGATTCAGCAGTTCTGAGTTAGGTCAAAGTGGGCAAGAGAGACACCAAGTCCAGGAGAGGTCCAGATTGGGACCAGAGTCACCAGATCCAGGTGAAGTCCAGATGGGGACCAGAGTCTCCAGATCCAGGTGAAGCCCAGGTGGGGACCAGAGTCTCTAGGTCCAGATGAGGCCCAGGTGAGGACCAGAGTTACAAGGTACACGTGAGGCCCCAGTGGGGATCAGAGGCAACAGGTCCATGTGAGGCCGGCTAGGGGACCATGGTCAACAGGTCTACTTGAGGCCCAGGTGTGGAACACAGTAAGCAGGTCCAGGTGAGTCCCCATGGTGACAAGAGTCACCACGTCCAGGTGAGGCCCAGGTTCGGACCAGGATCACCAGGTACAGGGGAGGCCCTTGAAAGATCCAGAGTCAACAGTTCGAGTTCAGGCGCAGGTTTCAACCAGGGCCAGCAGGTCTAAGTCAGGGGAAAGTGGGGTTCACAGTCACTAGGGAATGGTGAGACCCTGAGGGGCACCAGAGTCATGTGGTCCAGGTGAGGTCCAGTTGTGGAACACAGTCACCGCGTCCCAATTTTGCCCAGTTGAGGACCATGGTCAACAGGGCCTGGTGAGCCTCACATGGGGACGAGAGTCCCCAAATCCAGGTGAAGCCCAGGTGGGGACCACAGTCACCAGATCCAGGGTACTCTCAGGTGCAGACCAGAATTACCAGGTCCAGGTGAGGTGCAGGTGGCAACTACACTCACCAGGTCCCAGTGAGGCCCTGGTGGGGACCAGTGTCACAAGGTACATGACAAACTAGAAACACCGCAGCCACCAGGTCCACATGATGTCCATGTGGGAACGAGAATCAACAGTTATAGGTTAGGACCAGGTGGGTATCTGACTCACCATTTCCAGGTGAGACCCAGGTGGGAACGAGTGTCACCATGTCCAGGTGTGGCCCAGGTGAAGACCAGAGTTAATAGGTCCGGCTGGGTCACTGTTAGTGAACAGTGTAACCATATCCTGATGCTACCCAGGTGGGTACCAGAGACACCAGGTTCTGGTGAGGCCCAGGTGGGACCAGAGACATGAGGTCCAGGTGAGGTCCCGATGGGAACCACAGTCACCAGGTCAGGAGAGGCCATGCTTTGGATCAGAGTCACCAGTTACAGGTGAGGCCCAGGTGGAACCAGAGTCACCTGGTACAGAAGAGGCCAAAGTAAGGACCAGAGTTACCAGGATCAGGTCAGTCCCAGTGGGAAACAGAGTAACCATGTCCCGATGATGCCCAGGTAGACCCAGCGTCACCAGGTCCAGATGAGGCGCAGGTGGGGAGCATATTCACTAGGTCTCGGTGACACCCAGTTGAGGACCAGTGTCACCAGGTCTATTTGAGCCCTAGAGGGGTACCAGATTCACCTAGTCTAGGTGACATCCAGATGGGGACCAGAGTCACCATGTCAGGGTGAGGCCCAGAGGGGATCCAGAGTCATCATGTCCAGGTGAGGCTCAGGTGTGGAACAGAGTATCCAGGTCATAATGGTCCACAGGTGAGGACCAGAGTCACCAGATCTGGGTGAGGCCCAGGTTGGATCAGAGTCACCACTTCCAGTTGAGGCCAAGAAGGAGTCCACAGCAATCAGATCCAGAGGGGAACAAAGTCACCAGGACTGGGTGAGGCCCAGATGGGGACCAGATTCACCAGGTCCAGGTGATTCCCAGGTGGTGATCAGGGTTACCAGGTGCGGGTGAGGACCAGGTAAGGACGAGATTCACCAGGTCATACTGGGCCCACGGGGACCTGTGTCACCATGTATGGGTGAGACCCAGGTGCCAATCCCACTCACCAGGTCCAGGTGAGGCCAACCTGCAGGCCATGTAGAGGAACCATGTCCCGATGATGCCCAGGTAGGGACCAGAGTTACCAGGTCCAGGTGAGGCCAACCTGAAGGCCATGCAGCTGAACCATGTCCCGATGATGCCCAGGAAGTGACCAGAGTCACCAGATCCAAATGAGGCCCAGTTGGAGCATATTCACTAGGTCCAGGTGAGGCCCAGTTGAGGTCCAGAGTCACCAGATCTGGTTGAGTATTAGAGGGGTACAAGAATCACCTGGTCCAGTTGACATCCAGATGGGGACAAGAGTCACCAGGTCAGGGTGAGGCCCAGAGAGTTTCCAGAGTCATCATGTCCAGGTGAGGCTCAGGTGTGGAACAGAGTCACCAGGTACCAATGAAGCCCAGGTGAGGACCAGAGTCACAAGGTCTTGGTGACGCTCAGATAGGATCAGAGTCACCAGTTCCAGGTGAGGCCAAGAGAGAGTCCACAGCAATCAGGTCCAGGTGGGGAACAAAGTCACCATGACTGGGTGAGGCACAGATGGGGACCAGATTCACCAGGTCCAGGTGAGGCGAGGTGGTGACCAGAGTCCCCGGGTCTGGGAGAGGACCAGGTAAGGACGAGATTCACCAGGTCCAAGAGGCCCAAGTGTGAAACTGAGTCACCAGGTATGGGTGAGGCCCAGGTGGCAACCCCACTCACCAAGTCCAGGTGAGGCCAACTTGCAGGCCAGAGTCACCAGATCCAGGTGAGGCCCTAGTGGGGACCGGAGTCACCAGGTAAATGTGAGTCTACAAGAAAACCACAGTCACCAGGTCCAGGTGTGGTTCATGTGGGAACGAGAGTCACCAGGTCCAGGTGAGACCCAGGTGGGGACCATAGTCACCAGGTCCAGATGATGCCTAGGTGGGGGGAACAAATTGATCAGGACAAGTTGTGGCCAAAGTGTGGAGCAAAGTTATCATGTCCAGGTGATGTCTAGGTGGGGAACAGAGTAACCATGTCCCATTGATGCCAGGTGGGAAAAGAGTCACAAGGTACAGATGAGGCCTAAGTGAGGACTAGATTCACCAGGTCCTGTTGAGGCCCAGTTGAGCACCAGTGTCCCCAGCTCCGGTGAGTCCCAGAGGGGGACCAGAGTCACCCGGTTCTGGTGATATCCAGGTGGGGATAAGACTCACCACGTCAGCGTGAGGCCCAGAGGGGGACGAGAATCACTAGTTTCAGGTGAGGCCCCGATGTGGAACTGAGAAAAAAGGTCCCATAATGCCCAAATGAGGACCTGAGTCACCAGGTACAGGTGAGGCCAAACTGAGGACCAGAGTCACCAGATCCAGGTGAAGCCAAGGTGGGGACCAGAATCACTAGGTCCAGAAGAGGCCCAGGTGCGGACCAGTTTTACCAGGTACACGTGAGGCCCCGGTGGGGATCAGAGGCAACAGGTCCATGTGAGGCCGGCTTGGGGACCATGGTCAACAGGTCTACTTGAGGCCCAGGTGTGGAACACAGTAAGCAGGTCCAGGTGAGTCCCCACTGGTGACAAGGGTCACCACGTCCAGGTGAGGCCGAGTTGCGGACCAGGATCACCAGGTACAGGGGAGGCCCTTGAAAGAACCAGAGTCAACAGTTCGAGGTCAGGCGCAGGTTTCAGCCAGGGTCTGCAGGTCCAAGTCAGGCCAAGTGGGGTTCACAGTAACTAGGGCATGGTGAGACCCAGAGCGGCACCAGAGTCACGTGGTCCAGGTGAGGTTCAGTTGTGGAACACAGTCACCGCGTCCCAATTTTCCCAGTTGAGGACCTTGGTCAAAAGGGCCAGGTGAGGCCAAGATGGGGACCGGTGTCCCCAAATCCAGGTGAAGCCCAGCTGGGGACAACAGTCACCAGATCCAGGGTAGTCTCAGGTGCAGACCAGAATCAGCAGGTCGAGGTGAGGTGCAGTTGGCAACCACTCTCACCAGGTCCCGCTGAGGCCTGGTGGGGACAAGAGTCACGAGGTACATGACAAACTAGAAACACTGCAGCCACCAGGTCCACATGATATCCATGTGGGAACGAGAATCACCAGTTACAGGTTAGGACCAGGTGGGGATCTGACTCACAATTTCCAGGTGAGACACAAGTGGGAACGAGTGTCACCATGTGCAGGAGTGGCACAGGTGAAGACCAGAGTTGATAGGTTCCGGCTGGGTCACTGTTAGTGTACAGTGTAACCATATCCTGATGCTACCCAGGTGGGTACCAGAGACACCAGGTCCTGGTGAGGCCCAGGTGGGACCAGAGACATGAGGTCCAGGTGAGGTCCCGATGGGAACCACAGTCACCAGGTCAGGTGAGGCCATGCTTAGGATCAGAGTCACCAGTTACACGTGAGGCCCAGGTGGAGCCAGAGTAACCTGGTACAGAAGAGGCCAAAGTCAGGACCAGAGTTACCAGGATCAGGTCAGTCCCACTGGGGAACAGAGTAACTATGTTCCGATGATGCCCAGGTAGACCCAGCGTCACCAGGTCCAGATGAGGCGCAGGTGGGGAGCATATTCACTAGGTCTCGGTGAGACCCAGTTGAGGACCAGTGTCACCAGGTATATTTGAGCCCTTGAGGGGTAACAGATTCACCTGGTCTAGGTGACATCCAGATGGGGGACCAGAGTCACCATGTCAGGGTGAGGCCCCGAAGGGATCCAGAGTCATCATGTCCAGGTGAGGCTCAGGTGTGGAACAGAGTATCCAGGTCATAATGGTCCACAGGTGAGGACCAGAGTCACCAGATCTGGGTGAGACCCAGTTAGGATCAGAGTCACCAGTTCCAGTTGAGGCCAAGAAGGAGTCCACAGCAATCAGGTCCAGGTGGGGAACAAAGTCACCAGGACTGGGTGAGGCCCAGATGGGGCCAGATACACCAGGTCCAGGTGATTCCCAGGTGGTGACTAGGGTTACCAGGTCCGGTTGAGGACCAGGTAAGGACGAGATTCACCAAGATACTGGGGCTTACGTGGGGACCGGTGTCACCATGTATGGGTGAGGCCCAGGTGGCAAGCCCACTCACCAGGTCCAGGTGAGGCCAGCCTACAGGCCAAGTCACCAGATCCAGGTGAGGCCCTAGTGGGGACGGGATTCACAAGGTAAATGTGAGTCTACAAGAACACCACAGTCACCAGATCCAGGTGTGGTTCATGTGGGAACGAGAGTCACCAGGTCCAGCTGAGACCCAGTTGGGAACGACAGTCACCAGGTCCAGATTGAGGCCTAAGTTTGGGGACGAGAGTCATCAGGACCAGTTGAGGCCAAAGTGTGCAGCAAATTATCATGTCCAGGTGGGGCCAGGTGGGGAACAGAGTAACCATGTCCCATTCATGCCAGGTGGGAAAAGAGTCACAAGGTCCAGACGAAGCCTAAGATTGGAGTAGATTCACCAGGTCCTGTTGAGGCCCACCTGAAGACCAGTGTCCCCAGCTCCGGGTGTGTCACCCGGTTCTGGTGATATCCAGGTGGGGACCAGTGTCACAAGTCAGGGTGAGGCCCAGAGGGGGAGAGAATCACTAGGTCCAGTTGAGGCCCCGATGTGAACTGAGAAACCAGGTCCCATGATGCCCATATGAGGACCTGAGTCACCAGGTCCAGCTGAGGGCCCTGTGGGAACCAGTCACATCGTCCAGGTGAGGCCCACGTGGGACCACAGTCACCAGGTCCTGGTGAGGCCCAGGTATATAAGAGAGTATCCAGGTCCCAATGATGCCCAGGTAAGGACCAGAGTCAACAGGTCCAGGAGAGGCCCAAATATAGATCAGAGTCATTGTGTTCCAGGTGAGGCCAGAGGGAGACCACAGGGAACAGATCCAGGAGAGCCCCATATGGGAACCAGAGCCACCAGATCCAGGTGAGGTCCAGGAGGGACCACAGTCACAAGGTCAGGTGAGGCGCTGGTGGCAACATGATTCACCAAGTCCAGGTGAGGCCCACGTGGTGACCTGTCACCAGGGCCAGGTGCGGACAAGCTAAGGACCAGATTCACGAGGCCAAGTGAAGCCCAAGGGGTGACCAGAGTCACCAGGTAAGGGTGAGGCCCAGAGGGGAACCAGAGTAACCAGTTTAGTTTGAGGGCCCAAAATGGGACCAGAGATCCCTGGTCAAACTAGGCCCAGGTGTGGCATAGAGTATCCAGGTCCCAATGATGCCTGGGTGAGGACCAGAGTCACTATGGCCATGCAGGCTCAGAGGGGGAACAGAATCACTAGGTCCTGGTGAGGCATAGAATAAGACCACAATCACCAGTATCAGGTGTGCCCCTTTTGGGAACCAGAGCCACTCTATCCAGCTGTGTCCCAGGTCCATGTGAGCCCCACGTCAGACCAGATGCATCAGGTCGAATTAAGGCATAGTTCGGGACAAGAGTCACCAGGTCTGGGTGCGGCCTAGGTGGGGCAAGATTCAGCAGTTCTGAGTTAGGTCAAAGTGGGGACGAGAGACACCAGGTCCAGGTGAGGCCAAACCGAGGACCAGAGTCACCAGATCCAGGTGAGGTCCATGTTGGAAAGAGAGTCACCAGGTCCAGGAGAGGTCCAGGTGGGGACCAGAGTCACCAGATCCAGGTGAAGTCCAGGTGGGGACCAGAGTCACCAGATCCATGTGAAACCCAGGTGGGACCAGAGTCACTAGGTCCTGATTAGGCCCAGGTGAGGATCAGAGTTACCAGATACACGTGAGCCCTTGGCGGGGATCAGAGCCAAAAGGTCCACGTGAGCCCGGATTGGGGAACATGGTCAACATGTCTACCTGAGGCCCAGGTGTGGAACACAGTAATCATGTCCAGGTGAGTCCCCGGTGGTGACAAGAGTCACCACGTCCAGTTGAGGCCCAATTGGGGACCAGGATCACCAGGTACAGGGAGGCCCTTGAGACAACCAGAGTCAACATTCGAGGTGAGGCGCAGGTGGCAACCTGTGTCAGCAGGTCCAAGTCAGGCCAAAGTGGGGTTCACAGTCATTAGGGCACAGTGAGACCCAGAGGGGGACCAGAGTCCACCTTGTCCAGGTGAGATCCAGTTGTGGAACAGAGTCACCGGTCCCAATTTTGCCCAGTTGAGGACCATGGTCAACAGGGCCAGGTGAGGCCCAGATGGGGACCGGAGTCCCCAAATTCAGGTGAAGCTCAGGTGGGGACCACAGTCACCAGATCCAGGGTAGTCTCAAGTGGAGACCAGAATCACCAGGTCCTGGTGAGGTGCAGGTGGCAACCACACTCACCAAGTCCGGGTGAGGCCCTGGTGGGGACCAGAGTCACGAGGTATATGAGAAGCTAGAAACACTGCAGCCACCAGGTCCACATGATGTCCATGTGGGAACGAGAATTACAAGTTACAAGTGAGGACCAGGTGGGGATCTGAGTCACCATGTCCAGGTTAGACCCTGGTGGGAACCAGTGTCACCATGTCCAAGTGTGGACCAGGTGAAGACGAGAGTTAATAGGTCCGGCCGTGTCACTGTTAGTGAACAGTGTAACCATATCCTGATGCTACTCAGGTGTGTACCAGATACAAGGTCCTGGTGAGTCCCAGTTGGGACCAGAGACATGAGGACCAGGTGGAGGTACCGATGGAAACCACAGTCACCAGGTCAGGTGAGGCCATGCTTAGGATCAGAGTCACCACTTACAGGTGAGGTCCCAGGGGGAGCCAGAGTCACATGGCACAGAAGAGGCGAAAGTCAGGACCAGAGTCACCACGATCAGGTCAGTCCCACTGGGAATAGAGTAACCACGTCCCGATGATGCCCAGGTAGAACCACAGTTTACCAGGTCCAGGGGTGGCCAACCTAAAGGCCATGCAGTGGAACCATGTCCCGATGGAGCCCAGGTAGGGAAGAGAGTCACCAAGTCCAAATGAGGCCCGATGGAGCATATTCAATAGGTCCACGTGAGGCCCAGTTGAGGACCAGTGTCACCAGATCCAGGTGAACCCAAGGTGGGGACCAGAGTCACTAGGTCCAGATGAGGCCCAAAGTCAGGACCAGTGTTACCAGGTACACGTGATGCCCCGGTGGGAATCAGAGGAAACAGGTCCATATGAGGTCGGCTTCGGTACCATGGTCAACAGGACTACTTGAGGCCCAGGTGTGGAACACAGTAACCAGGTCCAGGTGAGTCCCCGGTGGTGACAAGGGTCACCACGTCCAGGTGAGTCCCAGGGGGGACCAAGATCACCAGGACAGGGGAAGCCCTTGAATGAACCAGAGTCAACAGTTCGAGGTCAGGCGCAGGTGTCAACCTGGGTCAGCAGGTCCAAGTCAGGCCAAAGTCGGGTTCACAGTCACTAGGGCACGGTGAGACCCAGAGGGGGACCAGAGTCACCTGGTCCAGGTGAGGTCCAGGGTGGAACACAGTCACCGGGTCCCAATTTTGCCAGTTGAGGACCATGGTTCACAGGGCCAGGTGAGGCCCAGATTGGGGATCCTCAATCTGGATCAGATTCACCAGTTCCAGTTGAGGCTAAGAAGGAGTCCACAGCAATCATGTCCAGATTGACGCCTAGGTCGGGGGACCAGAGTCATCAGGACTAGTTGAGGCCAAAATGTGGAGCAAAGTTATCATGTCCAGGTGAGGCCCAGTGGGAACAGACTAACCATGTCCCATTGATGCCAGGTGGGAAAAGAGTCACAAGATCCAGACGAGGCCTAAGTGAGGAGCAGATTCACCAGGTCCTGTTGAGGCCCAGTTGAGGACCAGTGTCCCCAGCTCCGGGTGAGTCCCAGAGGGGGACCAGAGTCACCCGGTTCTGGTGATATCCAGGTGGGGACCAGAGTCACCACGTCAGGGTGAGGACCATAATGGGACGAGAATCACTAGGTCCAGGTTAGGTCCCGATGTGGAACTGAGAAACCAGGTCCCATGATGCCCATATGAGGACCTGAGTCACCAGGTCCAGGTGAGGTCCCTGTGGGAACCAGTCACCTCGTCCAGGTGAGGCCCAGGTGGGACCACAGTCACCAGTATCATGTGAGCCCCTTGTGGGAACCAGAGCCACTCTATCCAGCTGAGTCCCAGGTCCATGTGAGGCCAACGTGAGGAGCAGATTCATCAGGTCGAATTGAGGCAGAGCTGGGGACAAGAGTCACCAGGTCTGCGTGCGGCCTAGGTGGGTCAAGATTCAGCAGTTCTGAGTTAGGTCAAAGTGGGGACGAGAGAACCAGGTCCAGGTGAGGCCAAACTGAGGACCAGAGTCACCAGATCCAGGTGAGTTCCAGGGGGACCAGAGTCACCAGATCCAGGTGAAGCCCAGGTGGGGACCAGAGTCACTAGGTCCAGATGAGGCCCAGGTGAGGACCAGAGTTACCAGGTACACGTGAGGCCCCGGTGGGGATCAAGGAAACAGGTCTATGTGAGGCCGCCTTGGGGACCATGGTCAACAGGTCTACTTGAGGCCCAGGTGTGGAACACAGTAAGCAGGTCCTGGTGAGTCCCCACGTGGTGACAAGGGTCACCACGTTCAGGTGGGGCCCAGTTGCGGACCAGGATCACCAGGTACAGGGGAGGCCCTTGAGAACCAGAGTCAACAGTTCGAGGTCAGGCGCAGGTGGCAACCAGGGTCAGCAGGTCCAAGTCAGGCCAAAGTGGGGTTCACAGTCACTAGGGCACGTGAGACCCAGAGGGGACCAGAGTCACCTGGTCCTGTGAGGTCCAGTTGTGGAACTCAGTCACCGGGTCCCAATTTTGCCCAGTGAGGACCATGGTCAACAGGGCCAGTTGAGGCCCAGATGGGGACCGGAGTCCCCAAATCCAGGTGAAGCCCAGGTGGGGACCACAGTCACCAGATGCAGGGTAGTCTCAGGTGCAGACCAGAATCACCAGGTCCAGTGAGGTGCAGGTGGCAACCACACTCACCAGGTCCCGGTGAGGCCTGGTGGGGACCAGAGTCACGAGGTACATGAGAAGCTAGAAACACTGCAGCCACCAGGTCGACATGATGTCCATGTGGAAGCGAGAATCACCAGTTAAAGCTGAGGACAGGTGGGGATCGACTCACCATGTCCAGGTGAGACCCAGGTGGGAACGAGTGTCACCATGTCCAGGTGTGGCCCAGGTGAAGACCAGAGTTAATAGGTCCGCTGGTCACTGTTAGTGAACAGTGTAACCATATCCTGATGCTACCCAGGTGGTTAGCAGAGACACCAGGTCCTGGTAAGGCCCAGGTGGAGAGACCTGAGGTCCAGGTGAGGTCCCGATGGGAAGCACTGTCACCAGGTCAGATGAGGCCATGCGTAGGATCAGAATCACCAGTACAGGTGAGGTCCAGGTGGAGCCAGAGTTACCTGGTACAGAAGAGTCCAAAGAGGGACCAGAGTTACCAGGATCAGGATTCCCAGTGTGGAATAGAGTAACATTGTACCGATGATGCCCAGGTAGGACCAGAGTCACCAGGTCCAATGAGGCCCAGATGGAGCATATTCACTAGGTCCAGGTGAGGCCCAGTTGAGGACCAGAGTCACCAGATCTTGTTGAGTCCTAGAGGGGTACAAGAATCACCTGGTCCAGGTGACATCCAGATGGGGACCAGGTCACCAGGTCAGGGTGAGCCCAGAGTGGTTCCAGAGTCATCATGTCCAGGTGAGGCTCAGGTGTGGACAGAGTCCAGGTACCAATGATGCCCAGGTGAGGACCAGAGTCACCAGGTCTGGGTGACGCCAGATAGGATCAGAGTCACCAGTTCCAGGTGAGGCCAAGAAAGAGTCCACAGCAATCAGGTCCAGGTGGGAACAAAGTCACCAGGACTGGGTGAGGCCCAGATGGGGACCAGATTCACCAGGTCCAGGTGAGGCCCAGGTGGTGACCAGAGTCCCCGGTCTGGGAGAGGACCAGGTAAGAAGATTCACCAGGTCCAAGAGGCCCACGTGGGACCTGAGTCACCAGGTATGGGTGAGGCCCAGGTGGCAACCCCACTCACCAGGTCCAGGTGAGGCCAACTGCAGGCCAGAGTCACCAGATCCAGGTGAGGCCCTAGTGGGGACCGGTGTCACCAGGTAAATGTGAGTCTACAAGAACACCACAGTCACCAGTCCAGGTGTGTTCATGTGGGAACGAGGTCACCAGGTCCAGGTGAGACCCAGGTGGGGACCACAGTCGCCAGGTCCAGATTGAGGCCTAGGTGGGGGGACCAGATTCATCAGGACCAGTTGAGGCCAAAGTGTTGAGCAAAGTTATCATGTCCAGGTGAGGCCCAGGTGGGGAACAGAGTAACCATGTCCCATTGATGCCAGTGGGAAAAGAGTCACAAGGTCCAGACGAGGCCTAAGTGAGGAGTAGATTCACCAGGTCCTGTTGAGGCCCAGTGAGGACCAGTGTCCCCAGCTCCGGGAGAGTCCCAGGGGGACCAGAGTCACCCGGTTCTGGTGATATCCAGGGGTGACCAGAGTCACCACGTCAGGGTGAGGCCCAGAGGTGGACGAAATCACTAGGTCCAGTTGAGGCCCCAATGTGGACCTGAGAAACCAGGTCCCATGATGCCCATATGAGGACCTGAGTCACCAGGTCCAGATGAGGTCCCTGTGGGAACCAGTCACCTCGTCCAGGTGAGGCCCAGGTGGGACCACAGTCACCAGGTCCAGGTGAGGCCAGGTATAAGAGAGTATCCAGGTCCCATGATGCCCAGGTAAGGACCAGTCATCAGGTCCAGGAGAGGCCCAAATATGTATCAGAGTCATTGTGTTCCAGGTGAGGCCAGATGGAGACAACACGGACCAGATTCAGGAGAGCCCCATATGGGAACCAGAGCAACCAGATCCAGGTGAGGTCCAGGTGGGACCACAGTCACAAGGTCCAGGTGAGGCGCAGGTGGCAACAGGATTCACCAAGTCCAGGTGAGGCCCAGGTGGCGACCAGTCACCAGATCCAGGTGCGGACCAGCTAAGGACCAGATTCACCAGGCCCAAGTGAATCCCAAGGGGTGACCAGAGTCACCAGGTAAGGTGAGGCCCAGAGGGGGAACCAGAGTAACCAGTTTAGTTTGAGGCCCAGAATGGGATCAATTCCTTGGCAGTGAGGCCCAGGTGTGGAATAGAGTATCCAGGTCCCAATGATGCCTGGGTGAGGACCAGAGTCACAGGGCCATGCAGGCCCAGATGGGGAACAGAATCACTAGGTCCTGGTGAGGCATAGAATAAGACCACAGTCACCAGTATCAGGTGAGCCCCTGGGAACCAGAGCCACTCTATCCAGCTGAGTCCCAGGTCCATGTGAGGCCCACGTGAGGACCAGATTCATCAGGTCGAATTGAGGCATAGCTGGGGACAAGAGTCACCAGGTCTGGGTGCGGCCTAGGTGGGGCAAGATTCAGCAGTTCTGAGTTAGTCAAAGTGGGGACGAGAGACACCAGGTCCATGTGAGGCCAAACTGAGATCAGAGTCACCAGATCCAGTGAGGTCCATGTTGGAAAGAGAGTCACCAGGTCCAGGAGAGGTCCAGAAGCAGGACCAGAGTCCCATCCAGATGTGAAGTCCAGGTGGGGACCAGAGTCAACAGATCCAGATGAAGCCCAGGTGGCACCAGACTCACTAGGTCCAAATGAGGCCCAGGTGAGGACCAGAGTTACCAGGTACACGTAAGGCCCGGTGGGGATCAGAGGCAAGAAGTCCATGTGAGCCGGCTTGGGGACCATGGTCAACAGGTCTACTTGAGGCCCATGTGTGGAACACAGAACCAGGTCCAGGTGAGTCCCCGGTGGTGACAAGAGTCACCACGTCCAGGTGAGACCCAGGTGGGGACCAGGATCACCAGGTACAGGGGAGGCCCTTGAAAGAACCAGAGTCAACAGTTCGAGGTCAGGCACAGGTGGCAACCAGGTCAGCAGGTCCAAGTCAGGCCAAAGTGGGTTCAGAGTCATTAGGGTACGGTGAGACCCGGAGGGGACCAGAGTCACGTGGTCCAGGTGAGGTCCAGTTGTGGAACAAAGTCACCGGGTCCCAATTCTGCAGAGTTGAGGACCATGGTCAACAGGGCCAGGTGTGGCCCAGATGGGGACCGGAGTCCCCAAATCCAGGTGAAGCCCAGGTGGAGACCACAGTCACCAGATCCAGGGTTGTCTCAGGTGCAGACCAGAATCCCAGGTCCATGTGAGGTGCAGGTGGCAACCACACTCACCAGGTCCCGGTGAGGCCCTGGTGGGGACCAGAGTCACGAGGTACATGAGAAGCTAGAAACACTGCAGCCACCAGGTCCACATGATGTCCATGTGGGAACGAGAATCACCAGTTACAGGTGAGGACCAGGTGGGGATCCGACTCACCATGTCCAGGTGAGACCCAGGTGGGAACCAGTGTCACCATGTCCAGGTGTGGCCCAGGTGAAGACCAGAGTCAATAGGTCCGGCTGGGTCACTGATAGTGAACAGTGTAACCATATCCTGATGCTACCAGGTGGTAACCAGAGACACAAGGTCCTGGTGAGGCCCAGGTGGGACCAGAGACATGAGGTCCAGGTGAGGTCCGATGGAAACCACAGTCACCAGGTCAGGTGAGGCCATGCTTAGGATCAGAGTCACCAGTTACGGTGAGGCCCAGGTGGAGCCAGAGACACCAGATCCAGATGAGGCGAAGGTGGGGAGCATATTCACTACGTCCGTTGAGGCCCAGTAGAGGACCAGAGTCACCAGGTCTAGTTGAGGCCTAGAGGGGTACCAGTTCACCTGGTCTAGGTACCTTCCAGATGGGGACCAGAGACACCATGTCAGGGAGAGGGCCAGAGGGGATCCAGAGTCATCGTGTCCAGGTGAGGCTCACGTGTGGAAGAGAGTATCCAGGTCATAATGGTCCACAGGTGAGGACAGAGTCAACAGATCTGAGTGATGCCCTGTCAGGATCAGAGTCAACAGTTCCAGGTGAGGCTAAGAAGGAGTCCACAGCAATCAGGTCCAGGTGGGTAAAAAAGTACGAGGACTGGATGAGGCCAGATGGGGACACAGATTCACCAGGTCCAGGTGATTCCCAGGTGGTGACCAGAGTTACCAGATTCACCAGGTCCAGGTGATTCCCAGGTGGTGACCAGAATTACCAGATACACATGTCCAAGTGAGGCCCACGTAGGGCCTGTGTCACCAGGTATGGGTGAGGCCCAAGTGGCATCCCCACTCACCGGGTCCAGGTGAGGCCTACCTGCGGCCATGCAAAGTAACGAGTCCCGATAATGCCAAGGTAGGGACCAG
>NW_023331090.1:0-51177 GCF_011100685.1 Canis lupus familiaris | reverse complement strand
CCCTGAACTTTATATGGGCAACTAATATTCGATAAAGGAGGAAAGACTATCCATTAGAAGAAAGACAGTCTCTTCAATAAATGGTGCTGGGAAAATTGGACATCCACATGCAGAAGAATGAAACTAGACCACTCTCTTTCACCATACACAAAGATAAACTCAAAATGGATGAAAGATCTAAATGTGAGACAAGATTCCATCAAAATCCTAGAGAAGAACACAGGCAACACCCGTTTTGAACTCGGCCATAGTAACTTCTTGCAAGATACATCCACGAAGGCAAAAGAAACAAAAGCAAAAATGAACTATTGGGACTTCATCAAGATAAGAAGCTTTTGCACAGCAAAGGATACAGTCAACAAAACTCAAAGACAACCTACAGAATGGGAGAGATATTTGCAAATGACATATCAGATAAAGGACTAGTTTCCAAGATCTATAAAGAACTTATCAAACTCAACACCAAAGAAACAAACAATCCAATCATGAAATGGGCAAAAGACATGAACAGAAATCTCACAGAGGAAGACATAGACATGGGCAACATGCACATGAGAAAATGCTCCGCATCACTTGCCATCAGGGAAATACAAATCAAAACCACAATGAGATACCACCTCACACCAGTGAGAATGGGGAAAATTACCAAGACAGGAAACAACCAATGTTGGAGAGGATGCGGAGAAAAGGGAATCCTCATACACTGTTGGTGGGAATGTGAACTGGTGCAGCCACTCTGGAAAACTGTGTGGAGGTTCCTCAAACAGTTAAAAAAATACCTGCCCTACGACCCAGCAATTGCACTGTTGGGGATTTTCCCCAAAGAGACAAATGCAATGAAACGCCGGGACACCTGCACCCCGATGTTTATAGCAGCAATGGCCACGATAGCCAAACTGTGGAAGGAGCCTCGGTGTCCAACGAAAGATGAATGGATAAAGAAGTGGTTTATGTATACAATGGAATATTACTAGCAATTAGAAATGACAAATACCCACCATTTGCTTCAACGTGGATGGAACTGGAGGGTATTATGCTGAGTGAAGTAAGCCAGTCGGAGAAAGACAAACATTATATGTTCTCATTCATTTGGGGAATATAATAATAGTGAAAGGGAATATAAGGGAAGGGGAAGAAATGTGTGGGAAATATCAGAAAGGGAGACAGAACGTAAAGATTGCTAACTCTGGGAAACGAACTAGGGGTGGTAGAAGGGGAGGAGGGCGGGGGGTGGGAGTGAATGGGTGACGGGCACTGGGGGTTATTCTGTATGTTAGTAAATAGAACACCAATAATAAAAAATAAATTTAAAAGAAAAGAAAAAAGAAAGAACCAGAGTCAACAGGTCGAAGTCAAGCGCAGGTGGCAACCAGGGTCAGCAGGTCCAAGTGAGCCAAAGTGCGGTTCACAGTCATTAGGGCACGGTGAGAACCAGAGGGGGACCAGAGTCACCTGGTCCAGGTGAGGTTCCATTTGTGGAACACAGTCCACCGGGCCCCAATTGTGCCCAGTTGAGGACCATGGTCAACAGGGCCAGGTGAGGCCCAGATGAGAACGGAAGTCCCCAAATCAGGTGAAGACCAGGTGGGGGACCACAGTCACCAGATCCAGGGTAGTCTCAGGTGCAGACCAGAATCACCAAGTCCAGGTGAGGTGCACGTGGCAACCACACTCACCAGGTCCCGGTGAGGCCCCTGGTGGGGACCAGAGTCACGAGGGTACATGAGAAGCTTAGAAACACTGCAGCCACTAGGTCCACAGGATGTCCATGTGGGAAAGAGAATCACCAGTTACAGGTGAGGACCAGGTGGGGATCCGACTCACCATGTCCAGTTGAGACCCAGGTGGGGAACGAGTGTCACCATGTCCAGGTGTGGCCCAGGTGAAGACCAGAGTTAATAGGTCCGGCTGGGTCACTGTTAGTGAACAGTGTAACCATATCCTGATGCTACCCTGGTGGGTACCAGAGACACCAGGTCCTGGTGAGGCCCAGGTGGGACCAGAGATATGAGGTCCAGGTGAGGTGCCGATGGGAACCACAGTCACAGGTCTGGTGAGGCCATGCTTAGGATCAGAGTCACAGTTACAGGTGAGGCCCAGGTGGAGCCAGAGTCACCTGGTACAGAAGAGGCCAAAGTCAGGACCAGAGTTACCAGGATCAGGTCAGTCCCAGTGGGGAATAGAGTAACCATGTCCCGATGATGAGCAGGTAGAACCAGAGTCACCAGGTCCAGATGAGGCGCAGGTGGGGAGCATATTCTCTAGGTCTCCGTGAGGCACACTTGAGGACCAGAATCTCCAGGTCTAGTTGAGGCCGACAGGGGTACCAGATTCACCTGGTCTAGGTGACATCCAGATGTGGAGCAGAGTAACCATGTCAGGGTGAGGCCCAGAGGGGGATCCATAGTCTTCATGTCCAGGTGAGGCTCAGGTGTGGAACAGAGATCCAGGTCATAATGGTCCACAGGTGAGGACCAGAGTCACCAGATCTGGGTGAGACCCAGTTAGGAGCAGAGTCACAAGTTCCAGGTGAGGCCAAGAAGGAGTCCACAGCAATCAGTTGCAGGTGGGGAACAAAGTCACGAGGACTGGTGAGGCCCAGATTGGGACCAGATTCACCATGTACAGGTGATTCCCAGGTGGTGACCAGAGTTACCAGTTCCGGGTGAGGACCAGGTAAGGACCAGATTCACCAGGTCCAAGTGAGGCCCACGTCGGTACCTGTGTCACCAAGCATGGGTGAGGCCCAGGTGGCAACCCCACTCCCCAGGTCCAGGTGAGGCCAAACTGCAGGCCATGCAGAGGAACCATGTCCCGATGATGCCCAGATAGGGACTAGAGTCACCAGGTCCAAATGAGACCCAGATGGAGCATATTCACTAGGTCCAGTGAGGTCCAGTTGAGAACCACTGTCACCAGATCTGGTTGAGGCTTAGAGGGGTACCAGAATCACATCGTCCAGGTGACATCCAGATGGGGACCTGAGGCATCAGGTCAGGGAGAGGCCTAGAGTGGTTCCAGAGTCATCATGTCCAGGTTAGGCTCAGGCGTGGAACAGAGTCACCAGGTACCAATGATGCCCAGGGTGAGGCCCAGAGTCACCAGATCTGGGTGATGCGCAGATAGGATCAGAGTCACCAGTTCCAGGTGAGGCCAAGAAAGAGTCCACAGCAATCAGGTCCAGGTGGGGAACAAAGTCACCAGGAATGGGTGAGGCCCAGATGGGGACCAGAATCCACCAGGTCCAGGTGAGGTCCAGTGGTGACCATAGTCCCTGGGTCTGGGAGAGGCCAGGTAAGGACCAGATTCACCAGGTCCAAGAGGCCCACGTGGGGACCTGAGTCACCAGGTATGGGTGACGCCCAGGTGTCAACCCCACTCACCAAGTCCAGGTGAGTCGAACCTGCAGGCCAGAGTCTCCAGATCGAGGTGAGGCCCTAGTGGGGACCTGAGTCACCTGGGAAATGTGAGTCTACAAGAACACCACAGTCACCAAGTCCAGGTGTGGTTCATGTAGGAACGAGAGTCACCAGGTCCAGGGGAGACCCAGGTGGGGAACACAGTCACCAGGTCCCTATTGAGGCCTAGGTGTGGGGACGAGAGTCATCAGGACCAGTTGAGGCCAAAGAATGGAGCAAAGTTATCATGTCCAGGTGAGGCCCAGGTGGGGAACAGAGTAACAATGTCCCATTGATGCCAGGTGGGAAAAGAGTCACAAGGTCAGACGAGGCCTAAGTGAAGAGTAGATTCATCAGGTCCTGTTGAGGCATAGTTGAGAACCAGTGTCCACAGCTCCGCTGAGTCTCAGAGGGAGACCAGAGTCACCCGGTTCTGGTGATATCCAGGTGGGGACCAGAGTCACCACGTCAGGGTGAGGCCCAGAGGGAAGGTGAATCATTAGGTCCAGGTGAGGCCCCTATGTGGAACTGAGAAACCAGGTCCCATGATGCCCATATGAGGACCTGAGTCACCAGGACCAGGTGAGGTCCCTGTAGGAACCAGTCACCTCATCCAGGTGAGGCCAAGGTGGGACCTCTATCACCAGGTCCAGGTGAGGCCCAGGTATATAAGAGAGTATCCAGGTCCCAATGATGCCCAGGTAAAGACCAGAGTCAACAAGTGCAGGAGAGGCACAAATATGGATCAGAGTCATTGTGTTCCAGGATAGGCCAGATGGAGACCACAGGAACCAGGTCCAGGAGAGCCCCAAATGGGACCCAGATCCCCCAGATCCAGGTGAGGTCCAGGATGGACCCACAGTCACAAGGTCCAAGTGAGGCCCAGGTGGCAACAGGATTCACCAAGTCCAGAAGAGGTCCAGGTGGCGACCAGTCACCAGATCCAGGTGCGGACCACCTAAGGACCAGATTCACCAGGCCCAAATGAAGCCCAAGGGGTGACCAGAGTCACCAGGTAAGGGTGAGGCCCAGAGGGGGAACCAGAGTAACCAGATTAGTTTGAGGTCCAGAATGGGACCAGAGGTCCCTGGTCAAATTGAGGCCAAGTGTGGAATAGAGTATCCAGGTCGCAATGATGCCTGGGTGAGGACCAGAGTCACTAGGGCCATGCAGGCCCAGATGGGGAACAGAATCACTAGGTCCTGATGAGGCATAGAATAAAACCACAGTCACCAGTATCAGGTGACCCTTGTGGGAACCAGATCCACTCTATCCAGCTAAGTCCCAGGTCCAGCTGAGTGCCAGGTCCATGTGAGACAAACGTGAGGACCAGATTCATCAGGTGGATTGAGGCAAGGTGGGGACAAGAGTCACCAGGTATGGATGTGGCCAGGTTGGGGCAATATTCAGCAGTTCTGAGTTAGGTTCAAGTGGGGACGAGAGACACCAGGTCCAGGTGAGGCCAAACTGAGGACCAGAGTCACCAGATCCAGGTGAGGTCCATGTTGGAAAGAGAGTCACCAGGTCCAGGAGAGGTCTAGGTGGGGACCAGTGTCAACGGATCCAGGTAAGTCCAGGTGGGGACCTGAGTCACCAGATCCAGGTGAAGCCCAGGTGGAGACCAGAGTCTCTAGGACCAGATGAGGCCCAGGTGAGGACCAGAGTTCCCAGGTACACTTGAGGCCCCGGTGGGGATCAGAGGCAACAGGTCCATATGAGCCCGGCTTGGGGACCATGGTCAACAAGTCTACTTGAGGCCCAGGTGTGGAACACAGTAAGCAGGTCCTGGTGAGTCCCCGGTGGTGACAAGAGTCACCACGTCCAGGTGAGGCCCAGGTGGGGAACAGGATCACCAGGTACAGGGGAGGCCCTTGAAAATACCAGAGTCAACAGTTCGAGGTTAGACGCAGGTGGCAACCAGGGTCAACGGGTCCAAGTCATGCCAAGTGGGGTTCACAGTCACTACGGCACGGTGAGACCCAGAGGGGAACCAGAGTCACCTGATCCAGGTGAGGTACAGTTGTGGAACGCAGTCACCGGGTCCCAAATTTGCCCAGTTGAGGACGATAGTCAACAGGGCCAGATGAGGCCCAGATGGGGACCGGAGTCCAAATATCCAGGTGAAGCCCAGATGGGGACCACAGTCAGTAGATCCAGGGTAGTCTCAGTTGCAGACCATAATCACCAGGTCCAAGTGAGATGCAGGTGGCAACAACATTCCCCAGGACCCAGTGAGGCCCTGGCGGGGACCAGAGTCACAAGGTACATGAGAAGCTAGAAACACTGCAGCCACCAGGTCCACATGATGTCCATGTGGGCCGGAGAATAGCAGTTACACAAGAGGACCAGGTGGGGATCTGACTCACCATGTCAAGTTGAGACCCAGGTGGGATCCAGTGTCACCATGTCCAGGTGTGGCCCAGGTGAAGACCAGAGTAAATAGGTCCGGCTGGGTCACTGTTAGTGAACAGTGTAACCATATCCTAATGCTACCCAGGTGTGTACCGGAGACACCAGGTCCTGGTGAGGCCCAGGTGGGACCAGAGGCATGAGGTCCAGGTAAGATCCCGATGGGAACCACAGTCACCAGGTCAGGTGAGGCCATGCTTAGGATCAGAGTTACCAGTTACAGGTGAGGCCCAGGTGGAGCCAGAGTGACCTGGTCCAAAAGAGGCCAAAGACAGGACCAGAGTTACTAGGATCAGGTCAGTCCCATTGGTGAATAGAGTAACCATGTCCCGAGGATGCCCAGGTAGTACCCGAGTCACCACGTCCAGATGAGGCGCAGGTGAGGAGCATGTTCACTAGGTCCAGGTGAGGCCCAGTTGAGGACCAGAGTCACCAGGTCTGGTTAAGGCCGACAGGGGTACCAGATTCACCTGGTCTAGGTGACATCCAGATGGGGACCAGAGTCACCATGTCAGAGTGAGGCCCAGAGAGGATCCAGAGTCATTATGTCCAGGTGAGGCTCAGGTGTGGAACAGAGTATCCAGGTCATAGTGGTCCGCAGGTGAAGACCAGAGTCACCAGATCTGGGTGAGGCCCAGTTAGGATCAGACTCACCAGTTCCAGGTGAGGCCCAAAAGGAGTCCACAGCAATCAGGTCCAGGTGGGGAGCAAAGTCACCAGGACTGGGTGAGGCCCAGATGGCGACAGATTCTCCAGGTCCAGGGGATTCCCAGGTGGTGACCAGAATTACCAGATTCACCAGGTCCAAGAGGCATAAGTGGGGACCTGAGTCACCAGGTATGGGTGAGGTCCAGGTGGCAACCCCACTCACCAGGTCAGGTGAGGCCAAACTGAGGACCAGAGTCACCAGATGCAGGTCAGGTCCAGGTGGGGACCAGAGTCACCAGATCCAGGTGAAGGTCAGGTGGGGACCAGAGTCATCAGATCCAGGTGAAGCCCAGGTGGGGACCAGAGTCACTAGGTCCAGATGAGGCGAATGTGAAGACCAGAGTTGCCAGGTATACGTGAAGCCCCGGTGGGGATCAGAGGCAACAGGTCCATGTGAGGCCGGCTTGGGGACCATGGTCAACAGGTCTACTTGAGGCTCAGGTGTGGAACACAGTAAGCAGATCCAGGTGACTTCCCGGTGGTGACAAGAGTCACCAGGTCCAGGTGAGGTCCATGTGGGCACCAGGATCACCATGTCCAGGGGACGCCCTTGAAAGATCCAGTGTCAACAGTTCGAGGTCAGGCGCAGGTGGCAACCAGGGTCAACAGGTCCAAGTCATGCTAAAGTGGGGTTCACAGTCACTACGGCACGGTGAGACCCAGAGGGGACCAGAGTCACCTGATCCAGGTGAGGTCCAGTTGTGGAACACAGTCACCGGGTCCCAAATTTGCCCAGTTGAGGACGATAGTCAACAGTGCCAGGTGAGTCCCAGATGGGGACCGGAGTCCCCAAATCCAGGTGCAGCCCAGGTGGGGACTACAGTCACCAGATCCAGGGTAGTCTCAGGTGCAGACCAGAATCACCAGGTCCAGGTGAGGTGCAGGTGGCAACCACACTCACCAGGTCCCGGTGAGGCCCTAGTGGGGACCAGAGTCACGAGGTATATGAGAAGCTAGAAAAACTGCAGCCACCAGGTCCACATGATGTCCATGTGGGAATGAGAATCACCAGTTACAGGTGAGGACCAGGCGGGGATCCGACTCACCATGTTCAGGTCAGACCGAAGTGTGTACCAGTGTCACCATGTCCAGGTGTGCTCCAGGTGAAGACCAGAGTTAATAGGTCCGGCTGGGTCACTGTTAGTGAAGAGTGTAACCATATCCTGATGCTACCCAGGTGGGTACCAGAGACACCAGGTCCTGGTGAGGACCAGGTGGGACCAGAGACATGAGGTCCAGGTGATGGTCCCGATGGGAACAACAGTCACCAGGTCAGGTGAGGCCATGCTTAGGATCAGAGTCACCAGTTACAGGTGAGGCCCAGGTGGAGCCAGAGTCACCCGGTAGAGAAGATGCCAAAGTCAGGACCAGAGTTACCAGGATCAGGTCAGTCCCAGTCGGGCATAGAGTAACATTGTCCCGATAATGCCCAGGTAGAACCCGAGTCACCACGTCCAGATGAGGCACAGGTGGGGAGTATATTCACTAGGTCCCGGTGAGGCCCAGTTGAGGTCCAGATCACCCGGTCTAGTTGAGGCCTAGAGGGGTACCGTATTCACCTGGTCTAGGTGACATCCAGATGGGGACCAGAGTCACCATGTCAGAGTGAGGCCCAGAGGGGATCCAGAGTCATCATGACCAAGTGACTCTCAGGTGTGGAAAAGAGTATCCGGGTCATAATGGTCCACAAGTGAGGACCAGAGTCACCAGATCTGGATGAGGCCCAGTTAGGATCAGAGTCACCAGTTCCAGGTGAGGCCAAGAAGGTGTACACAGCAATCAGGTTCAGGTGGGGAACAAAGTCACCAGGACTGTGTGAGGCCAAGATGGGGACCAGATTCACAAGGTCCAGGTTATTCCCAGGTGTGGACCAGAGTTACCAGTTCCGGGTGAGGACCAGTTAAGGACGAGATTCACCAGGTCCAAGTGAGATCCACGTGGGGACCTTGTCACAATGTATGTGTGAGGCGCAGATTACCACCCCACTCACCAGGTCCAGGTGAGGCCAACCTGCAGGCCATGAAGAGGAACCATGTCCCGATGATGCCTTAGTAGGGAACAGAGTTACCAGGTCCAGGTGAGGACAACCTACAGGCCATGCAGTGGAACCATGTCCCGATGATGACCAGGTAGGGACCTGAGACACCAGGTCCATATGAGGCCCAGATGGAGCATATTCACTAGGTACAGGTGAGTCCCCTTTGAAGACCAGAGTCACCAGATCTGTTTGAGGCCTAGGGGGTACCAGAATCACCTTGTCCATGTGACATCCAGATGGGGACCAGAGTCACTAGGTCAGGGTGAGGCCCAGAGCGGTTCCAGAGTCAACATGTCCAGGTGAGGCTCAGGTGTGGTACAGAGTCACCAGGTACCAATGATGCCCAGGTGAGGACAAGAGTCACCCGGTCTGGGTGACGCACAGATAGGATCAGACTCACCAGTCCAGGTGAGGCCAAGAAAGGGCACAGCAATCAGGTCCAGGTGGGGAACAAAGTCACCAGGAATGGGTGATGCCCAGATGTGGACCAGATTCACCAGGTCCAGGTGAGGCCCAGGTGGTGACAAGAGTCCCCGGGTCTAGGAGGGGACCGGGTAAGGACAAGATTCACCAGGTCCAAGGGGCCCACGTAGGGACTTGAGTCACCAGGTATGGGTGAGGTCCAGGTGGCAACCCCACTCACCAGGTCCTGGTGAGACCAACCTGCAGGCCAGAGTCACCAGATCCACGTGAGTCCCTAGTGGGGACCGGATTCACCAGGTAAAAGTTAGTCTACAAGAACGCCAGAGTCACCAGGTCCAGGCGTGGTTCATGTAGGAACGAGACCACCAAGTCCAGGTGAGACCCATGTGGGGACCACAGTCACCAGGTCCAGGTGTGACCCAGGTGGGGACCACAGTCACTAGGTTCAGTTTGAGGCCTAGGTGCGGGGATCAGAGTCATCAAGACCAGTTGAGGTCAAAGTGTGGAGCAAAGTTATCATGTCCAGGTGAGGCTCAGAGGGAACAGAGTAACCATGTCCCATTGATGCCAGGTGGGAAAAGTGTCACAAGGTCCAGACGAGACCTAAGTGAGGAGTATATTCACCAGGTCCAGTTGTGCCCAGTTGAGGACCAGTGTCCCAGCTCCGGGTGAGTCCCAGAGGGGGAACAGAGTCACCCGATTCTGGTGATATCCAGATGGGGACCTGAGTCACCATGTCAGGCTGTGGCCCAGAGGGGATCCAGTTTCATCATGTCCAGGTGAGTCTCAGGTGTGGAACAGAGTATCCAGTTCATAATGGTCCACAGGTGAGGACCAGAGTCACCAGATCTGGGTGAGTCCCAGTTACGATCAGAGTCACCCGTTCCAGGTGAGGCCCAAAGGAGTCCACAGCAATCAGGTCCAGGTGGGGAACAAAGTCACCAGGACTGGGTGAGGCCCAATGGGGACCAGATTCACCAGGTCCAGATGATTCCCATGTTGTGTCCAGACTTACTAGTTCCGAGTGAGGACCAGGTAAGGACCAGATTCACCATGTCAAAGAGAGGCCCACGTGGGGCCCTGTGTCACAAGGTATGGGGGAGGCCCAGGTGGCAACCCCACTTACCAGGTCCAGGTGAGGCCAACCTGCAGGCCATGCAGAGGAACCATGTCCTGGTGATGCTCAGGTTGGGACCAGATTTGCCAGGTCCAGATGAGGCCAATCTGCAGGCAATGCAGTGGAACCATGTCCCGATGAGCCCAGGTAGGAACCAAGTCACCAGGTCCAAATAAAGCCCAGATGGAGCATATTCACTAGGTCCAGGTGAGGCCCAGTTGAGGACCAGTTTCACCATATCTGCTTGAGCCTTAGAAGGTTAAGAGAATCATCTGGTCCAGGTGATATCCAGATGGGGACGAGAGTCACCAGGTCAGGTGGAGGCCCAGAGTGGTCCCAGAGTCATCGGGTCCAGGTGAGGCTCAGGTGTGGAACAGAGTCACCAGGTACCAATGATGCCCAAGTGAGGACCAGAGTCACCAGATCTGGGTGAGGCCCAGATAGAATCAGAGTCACCAGTTGCAGGTGAGGCCAAGAGAGAGTTCACAGCAATCAGGTCCAGGTGGGGAACAAAGTCACCAGACCTGGGTGAGAACCAGATAGGGACCAGATTCACCAGGTCCAGGTGAGGCCCAGGTGGGGATAGAGTCCCCGGGTATAGGAAAGGACCAGGTAAGGACCAGATTCACCAGGTCCAAGAGGCTCACGTGGGGACCTGAGTCACCAGCTATGTGTGAGGCCTAGGTGGCAACCCCACTCACCAGGTCCAGGTGAGGCCAACCGGCGGGCCAGAGTAACCAGATCCAGGTGAGGCCCTAGTGGGGACCGGAGTCACCAGGTAAATGTGAGTCTACAAGAAAACCACAGTCACCAGGTCCACGTGTGGTTCACCTGGGAACGAGAGTCACCAGGTCCAGGTGAGACCCAGGTGGGGACCACAGTCACCAGGTCCAGATTGAGGCCTAGGTGGGGGGACCAGAGTCATCAGGACCAGTTGAGGCCAAAGAGTGGAGCAAAGTCATCATGTCCAGGTGAGGCCCAGGTGGGGAACAGAGTAGCAATGTCCCATTGATGCCAGGTGGGAAAAGTGTCACAAGGTCCAGACGATGCCTAAGTGAGGAGTAGATTCACCAGGTCCTATTGAGGCCCAGTTGAGGACCAGTGTCTCCATATCCGGGTGAGCCCAGAGGGGGACCAGAGTCACCCGGTTCTGGTGATATCCAGGTGGGGACCAGAGTCACCACGTCAGGGTGAGGTCCAGAGGGGGACGAGAATCACTAGGTACAGGTGAGGCCCCGATGTGGAACTGAGAAACCAGGTACCATGATGCGCATATGAGGACCTGAGTCACCAGGTCCAGGTGAGGTCCCTGTGGGAACCAGTCACCTCATCCAGTAGAGGCCCGGGTGGGACCAAAGTCACCAGGTCCAGGTGAGGCCCAGGTATATAAGAGAGTATCGAGGTCCCAATGATGCCCATGTAAGGACCATAGTCAACGGGTGCAGGAGAGGCCCAAATATGGATCAGAGTCATTGTGTTCCAGGTGAGGCCAGATGGAGACCACAGGAACCAGGTCCAGGAGAGCCCCATATGAGAACCAGAGCCACCAGATCCAGGTGAGATCCAGGTGGGACCACAGTCACAAGGTCCAGGTGAGGCACATGTGGCAACAGGATTCTCCAAGACCAGGTGAGGCCCAGGTGGATACCATTCACCACATTCAGGTGAGACTAGCTAAGGACCAGATTCACCAGGCCCAAGTGAAGCCAAACGGGTGACCAGAGTCACCAGGTAAGGGTGAGGCCCAAAGGGGAACCAGTAACTAGTTTAGTTTGAGTCCCAGAATGGGACGAGAGGTCCATGGTCAATGTGAGGCACAGGTGTGGAATAGAGTATCCAGGTCCTAATGATTCCTGAGTGAGGACCAGAGTCACTAGGGCCATGCAGGCCCAGATGGGAACAGAATCACTAGGACCAGGTGGGGCATAGAATAAGACCACAGTCAGCTGTATCAGGTGAGCCCCTTGTGGGAACCAGAGCCACTCTATCCAGCTGAGTCCCAGGTCCATGTGAGGCTCACGTGAGGACCAGATTCATCAGGACGAATTGAGGCATAGCTGGGGACAAGAGTCACCAGGTCTGGTTGCGGCCGAGGTGGGGCAAGATTCAGCAGTTCTGATTTAGGTCAAAGTGGTGAGGAGGGATGCCAGATCCAGGTGAGGCCAAACTGAGGACCAGAGTCACCAGATGCAGGTCAGGTCCAGGTGTGGACCAGAGTCCCCAGATCCAGGTGAAGTCCAGGTGGGGACCAGAGTCACCAGATCCAGGTGAAGCCCAGGTGGGGACCAGAGTCGCTAGGTCCAGATGAGCCCCGGTTGAGGACCAGAGTTACCAGGTACACGTGAAGCCCCGGTGGGGATCAGAGGCAACAGGTTCATGTGAGGCCGGCTTGGGGACCATGGTCAACAGGTCTACTTGAGGCCCAGGTGTGGAACACAGTAAGCAGGTCCAGGTGAGTTCCCGGTGGTGACAAGAGTCACCAGGTCCAGATGAGGCGCAGGTGGGGCCATGTTCACTAGATTCCGGTGAGGCCCAGTTGAGGACCAGAGTCACCAGGTCAAGTTGAGGCCTAGAGGGATACCAGATTGACCTGGTCTACGTGACATCCAGATGGGGAACAGAGTCCACATGTCAGGCTGAGGCCCAGAGGGGATCCAAATTCATCATGTCCAGGTGAGGCTCAGGTGTGGAACAGAGTATCCAGGTCATAATGGTCCACAGGTGAGGACCAGAGTCACCAGATCTGGGTGAGTCCCAGTTAGGATCAGAGTCACCAGTTCCAGGTGAGGCCAAGAAGGCGTCCACAGCAATCAGGCCCAGGTGGGGAACAAAGTCACCAGGACTGGGTGAGGCCCAGATGGGGACCAGATTCAACAGGCCCAGGTGAATCCCAGGTGGTGACCAGAGTTACCAGTTCCGGGTGAGGACCAGGTAAGGACCAGATTCACCAGGTCCAAGTGAGGCCCGCGTGGGACCTGTGTCACCAGGCATGGTTGAGGCCCAGATGACAACACCACTCACCAGGTCCAGGTGATTCCAAACTGCAGGCCATGCAGAGGAACAATATCCCGATGATACCCAGGTACTGACTAGAGTTACCATATCCAGGTGAGGCCAACATGCAGGCCATGCAGTGGAACCATGTCCCTATGATGCCCAGGTAGGGACCAGAGTCACCAGGTCCAAATGAGGCCCAGATGGAGCATATTCACTAGGTCCAGGTGAGGCCCAGTTGAGGACCTGAGTCACCAGGTTTGGGTGAGGCCCAGGTGGCAACCCCACTCACCAGGTCCAAGTGAGGCCAACCAGCAGGCCAGAGTCACCAGATCCACGTGAGGCCGTAGTGGGCACCGGAGTCACCAGGTAAATGTGAGTCTACAAGAACACCACAGTCACCAGGTCCAGGTGTGGTTCATGTGGGAACGAGAGTCACCAGGTCCAGGTGAGACCCAGGTGGGGACAACAGTCTCCAGGTCCAGATTGAGTCCTAGGTGGGGGGACCATGGTCATCAGGACCAGTTGAGGCCAAAGGGCGGAGCAAAGTTATCATGTCCATGTGAGGCCCAGGTGCGGAAGAGAGTAACCATGTCCCATTGATGCCAGGTGGGAAAAGAGTCACAAGGTCCAGACGAGGCCTAAGTGAGGAGTAGATTCACCAGGTCCTGTTGAGACCCAGTTGAGGACCAGTGTCCCCAGGTCCGGATGAGTCCCAGAGGGGGACCAGAGTCACCCGGTTCTGGTGATATCCAGGTGGGGACCAGAGTCAGCACGTCAGTGTGAGGCCCAGAGGGGGACGAGAATCACTAGGTCCAGGTGAGGCCCCGATGTGGAACTGAAAAACCAGGTCTCATGATGCCCATTTGAGGACCTGAGTCACCAGGTCCAGGTGAGGTCCCTGTGGGAACCAGTCACCTCGTCCAGGTGAGGCCCAGGTGGGACCACAGTCACCAGGTCCAGGTGAGGCCCAGGTATATAAGAGAGTATCCAGGTCCCAATGATGGCCAGGTAAGGACCAGAGTCAACAGGTCCAGGAGAGGCCCAAATATGGATCAGAGTCATTGTGTTCCAGGTGAGGCCAGATGGAGACCACAGGAACCAGGTCCAGGAGAGCCCCATATGGGAACCAGAGCCACCAGATCCAGGTGAGGTCCAGGAGGGACCACAGTCACAAGGTCCAGGTGAGGCGCAGGTGGCAACATGATTCACCAAGTCCAGGTGAGACCCAGGTGACGACCAGAAACCAATTCCAGGTGTGGACCAGCTAAGGACCAGATTCACCAGGCCCAAGTGAAGCCAAGGGGTGACCAGAGTCACGAGGTAAGGGTGAATCCGAGAGGGGCACCAGAGTAACCAGTTTAATTTGAGGCCAAGAATGGGACCAGAGGTCCCTGGTCAAAGAGGGGCCCAGGTGTGGAATAGAGTATCCAGGTCCCAATGATGCCTGAGTGAGGAACAGAGTCACTAGGGCCATGCAGGCCCAGATGGGGAACAGAATCACTAGGTCCTTGTGAGGCATAGAAAAAGACCCGAGTCACCAGTAACAAGTGAGACTCTTGTGAGAACCAGAGCCACTCTATGCAGCTGAGTCCCAAGTCCATGTGAGGACCACGTGAGGACCAGATTCATCAGGTCAGGTCGAATTGAGGCATAGCTGGGGACAAGAGTCCCCAGGTCTGGGTGCGTCCTAGGTTTGGCAAGATTCTGCAGTTTTGAGTTAGGTCAAAGTGGGGACGAGAGACACCAGGTCCAGGTGAGGCCGAACTGAGGACCAGAGTCACCAGATCCAGGTGAGGTCCAGGTGGGGACCAGAGTCACCAGATCCAGGTGAAGTCCAGGTGGGGACCAGAGTCACTAGGCCCAGATAAGGCCCAGGTGAGGACCAGAGTTACCAGGTACACGTGAGGCCCCGGTGGGGATCAGAGGAAACAAGTCCATGTGAGGCCGGCTTGGGGACTATGGTCAAGAGGTGTACTTGAGGCCCAGGTGTAGAACACAGTGAGCAGGTCCAGGTGAGTCCCCGGTGGTGACAAGAGTAACCACGTCCAGGTGAGGCCCAGATGCGGACCAGGATCACCAGATACAGGGGAGGCCCTTGAAAGAACCAGAGTCAACTTTTCAAAATCAGACTTTGGTGGCATCCAGGGTCAGCAGGTCCAAGTCAGGCCAAAGTGGGGTTCACAGTCACTAGGGCACGGTGAGACCCAGAGGGGGACCAGAGTCACCTGTTCCAGGTGAGGTCCAGTTGTGGAACACAGTCACCGGGTCCCAATATTGCCCAGTTGAGGACCATGATCAACAGGGCCAGGTGAGGCCCAGATGGGGACCGGAATCCCCAAATCCAGGTGAAGCTGAGGTGGGGACCACAGTCACCAGATCCAGGGTAGTCTCAGGTGCAGACCAGAATCACCAGGTCCAGGTGAGGTGCCGGTTGCAACCAAACTCACCAGGTCCCAGTGAGGCCCTCGTGGGACCAGAGTCACGAGGTACATGAGAAGCTAGAAACACATGGGATCCCTGGGTGGCGCAGCGGTTTGGCGCCTGCCTTTGGCCCAGGGCTCGACCCTGGAGACCCGGGATCGAATCCCACGTCGAACTCCCTGTGCATGGAGCCTGCTCCTCCCTCTGTCTGTGTCTCGGCCAATCTCTCTCTGTGACTATCATAAATAAATAAAAATTTAAAAAAAAGAAGCTAGGAACACTGCGGACAACAGGTCCATATGATCTCCATGTGGGAACGAAAATCACCAGTTATAGGTGAGGACCAGGTGGGGATACGACTCACCATGTCCAGGTGAGACCCAGGTGGGAACCAGTGTCATCAAGTGCAGGTGTGGCGCAGGTGAAGACCAGAGTTAATAGTTCCGGCTGGCGCACTGTTAGTGAACACTGTAACCATATCCTGATGCTACCCAGGAGGGTCCCAGAGACGCCAGGTCCTGGTGAGGCCCAGGTGGGACCAGAGACATGAGGTCCAGGTGAGGTCCCGATGGGAACCACAGTCACCAGGTCAGGTGAGGCCATGCTTAGGATCAGAGTCACAGGTTACAGGTGAGGCCGAGGTGGAGCTAGAGTCACCTGGTACAGAAGAGGCCAAAGTCAGGACCAGAGTTACCAGGATCAGGTCAGTCCCAGTTGGGAATAGAGTAACCATGTCCCGATGATGCCCAGGTAGAACCAGAGTCACCAGGTCCAGATGAGGCGCAGGTGGGGAGCATGTTCACTAGGTCCCGGTGAGGCCCAGTTGAGGACCAGATTTACCAGGTCAAGTTGAGGCATAGAGGGGTTCCAGATTCACCTGGTGAGGTGACATCCAGATGGGGACCAGAGTCACCATATCAGGCTGAGGCCCAGAGGGGCTCCAGAGTCATCATGTCCAGGTGAGGCTCAGGGGTGGAAGAGTTTATCCAGCTCATAATGGTCCACAGATGAGGACCAGAGTCACCAGAACTGGGTGAGGCCCAGTTAGGATCAGAGTCACCAGTTCCAGGTGAGGACAAGAAGGAGTCCACAGCAATCAGGTCCAGGTGTGGAAGAAAGTCACCAGGACTGGATGAGGCCCAGATGGGGACCAGATTCACCAGGCCCAGGTGATTCCCAGGTGGTGACCAGAGTTACCAGTTCCGGGTGAGAACCAGGTAAGGACCAGAATCACCAGGTCGAAGTGAGGCCCACGTGGGGACCTGTGTCACTGGCATGGGTGAGGCCCAGGAGACAAACCCACTCACCAGGTCCAGGTGAGGCCAAACTGCAGGCCATACAGAGGAACCAGGTCCCAATGATGCCCAGGTAAGGACGAGAGTTACCAGGTCCAGGTGAGGCCAACCTACAGGCCATACAGAGGAACCATGTCCGATGATTCCCAGGTAGGGACCAGAGTCACCAGGTCCAAATGAAGCCCAGATGGAGCATAATCACTAGGTCCAGGTTAGGCCCAGTTGAGGACCAGAATCACCAGACCTGGTTGAAGCCCATAGAAGTACCATGATTCCCTGGTCCAGGTGACATCCATATGGGGACCAGAGTCACCAGGTCAGGTTGATGCCCAGAGAGGTTCCAGAGTCATCATGTCCAGGGGAGCCTCAGGTGTGGAACAGAGTCACCAGGTACCAATGATGCCCAGGTGAGGACCAGAGTTACCAGGTACACGTGAGGCCCCGGTGGGGTTCAGAGGCAACAGGTCCATGTGAGCACGGCTTGGGGACCATGGTCAACAGGTCTACTTGAGGCCCAGGTGTGGAACACAGTAAGCAGGTCCAGGTGAGTCCCCGTTGGGGACAAGAGTCACCACGTGCAGGTGAGGGCAAGGTGGACACCAGGATCGCCAGGTACAGGGGAGGCCCTTGAAAGAACCAGAGTCAACATTTCGATGTCAGGGGCAGGTAGCAAGCAGGTTCAGCAGGTCGAAGTCAGGCCAAAGTGGGGTTCACAGTTACTAGGGCACGGTGAGACCCAGAGGGGGACCAGAGTCACCTGGTCCAGGTGAGGTCCAGTTGTGGAACACAGTCAACGGGTCACAATTTTGCCCAGTTGAGGACCATGGTCAACAGGGCCAGGTCAGACCCAGATGGGGACCGGAAGTCCCGAAATCCAGGTGAAGCCCAGGTGGGGACCACAGTCACCAGATCCAGGGGAGTCTCAGGTGTAGACCAGAATCACCGGGTCCAGGTGAGGTACAGGTGGCGACCACACACACTAGGTCCCGGTGAGGCCCTGGTGGGGACAAGAGTCACTAGGTACATGAGAGGCTAGAAACACTGAAGCCATCAGGTCCACATCATCTCCATGTGGGAACGAGAATCACCAGTTACACGTGAGGACCACGTGGGGATCCGACTCACCATGTCCAGGTGAAACCCAGGTAGGAACCAGTGTCAGCATGTCCAGGTGTGGCCCTTGTGAAGACGAGAGTTAATAGGTCCGGGTGGGTCACTGATAGTGAAGAGTGTAACCATATCCTGATGCTACCCAGGTGGGTACAAGAGACACCAGGTCCTGGTGAGGCCCAGGAGGGACCAGAGACATGAGGTCCAGGTGAGGTTCCGATGGGAACCACAGTCACCATTTCAGCTGAGGCCATGCTTAGGATCAGAGTCACGAGGTACAAGTGAGGCCCAGGTCGAGCCAGAATAACCTGGTACAGAAGAGGCCAAAGTCAGGAGCAGAGTTACCAGGATCAGGTCAGTCCCAGAAGGGAACAGAGTAACAATGTCCCGATGAAGCCCAGGTAGAACCTGAGTCACCAGGTCCAGATGAGGCGCAGTTGGGGAGCATGTTCACTAGGTCCCGGTGAGGCCCAGTTGAGGACCAGAGTCACCAGGTCAAGTTGTCGCCAAGAGGTGTACAAGATTCACCTGGTCTCGGTGACTTCCAGATGGGGACCAGAGTCACCGTGTCACGCTGACCCCAGGGAGGTTCCAGAGTAGTCATGTCCAGGTGAGGCTCAAGTGTGGAACAGAGTAAGCAGGTACCAGTGATGCCAAGGTGAGAACCAGAGTCACCAGATCTGGGTAACGCGCAGATAGGATCAGAGTCACCAGTTCCAGATGAGGCCAAGAAAGAGTCCACAGCAATCAGGTCCAGGTGGGGAACAAAGTCACCAGGACTGGGTGAGGCCCAGATGGAGACCAGATTCACCAGGTCCAGGTGAGGTCCAGGTATTGACCAGAGTCCCCAGGTCTGGGAGAGGACCAGGTAAGGACCAGATTCACCAGATCCAAGAGGCCCACGTGGGGCCTGAGTCACCAGGTATGGGTGTGGCCAAGGTGGCAACCCCACTCAACAGGTCCAGGTGAGGCCAACCTGCAGGACAAAGTCATCAGATCCAGGTGAGGCCATAGTGGGGTCCGGAGTGACCAGGTAAATATGAGTCTATAAGAACACCACAGTCACCAGGTCCAGGTGTGGTTCATGTGGGAACGAGAGTCACCAGGTCCAGGTGAGACCCAGGTGAGGACAACAGTCACCAGGTCCAGATTGAGGCCTAGGTGGGGGACCAGAGTCATCAGGACCAGTTGAGACCAAAGTATGGAGCAAAGATATCATGTCCAAGTGAGGCCCAGGTGGGGAACAGAGTAACCATATCCCATTGATGCCAGGTGGGAAAAGAGTCACAAGGTCCAGACGAGGCCTAAGTGAGGAGTAGATTCACCAGGGCCTGTTGAGGCCCAGTTGAGGACCAGTGTCCCCAGGTCCGGATGAGTCCTAGAGGGGGACCAGAGTCACCCGGTTCTGGTGATATCCAGGTGGGGACCAGAGTCTCCACGTCAGGGTGAGGCCGAGAGGGGGACGAGAATCACTAGGTCCAGGTGAGGCCCCGATATGGAACTCAGAAACCAGGCCCCATAATGCCCATATGAGGACCTTAGTCACCAGGTCCAGGTGAGGTCCCAGTGGGAACCAGTCATCTCGTCTCGGTGAGGCCCAGGTGGGACCACAGTCAGGAGGTCCAGGTGAGGCCCAGGTGTGACCACAGTCAACAGGTCCAGGTGAGGCCCAGGTATATAAGAGAGTATCCACGTCCCAATGATGACCAATTACGTAACAAAGACAAGAGGTCCAGGAGAGGCCCAAATATGGATCAGAGTCATTGTGTTCCAGGTGAGGCCAGATGGAGACCACAGGAACCAGGTCCAGGAGAGCCCCATATGGGAACCAGAGCCACCAGAACCTGGTGAAGTCCAGGTGGGACCACAGTCACAAGGTCCAGGTGAGGCGCAGGTGGCAACATGATTCACCAAGTCCACGTGAGGCCCAGGTGGCGACCAGTCACCAGATCCAGGTGCGGACCAGCTAAGGACAAGAATCACCAGGCCCAGGTGAAGCCCAAGGGGTGACCAGTGTCACCAGGTAAGGGTGAGGTCCAGAGGGGAAAACAGTGTAACCAGTTTAGTTTGAGGCCCAGAATGGGACCAAAGGACTCTGGTGAAAGAGAGGCCCAGGAGTGGAATAGAGTATCCAGTTCCGAATGATGCCTGGGTGAGGACCAGAGTCACTAGCGCCATGCAGGCCTAGATGGGGAACAGAATCACTAGGTCCTGGTGAGGCATAGAATAAGAGCACAGTCCCCAGTATCAGGTGAGCCCCTTGTGCGAACCAGAGCCACTCTATCCAGCTGAGTCCCAGGTCCATGTGAAGCCCATGTGAGGACCGGATTCATCAGGTCTAATTGAGACATAGCTGGGGACAAGTGTCACCAGGTCTGTGTGCGGCCTAGGTGGGGCAAGATTCAGCAGTTCTGAGTTAGGTCCAAGTGGGGACGAGAGACACCAGGTCCAGGTGAAGCCAAAGTGAGGACCAGAGACACCAGATCCAGGTGAGGTCCATGTTGGAAAGAGAGTCACCAGGTCCAGGAGAGGACCAGGTTGGGACCAGAGTCACTAGATCCAGGTGAAGTCCAGGTGGGGACCAGAGTCACCAGATCGAGGTGAAGCCCAGGTGGGGACCAGAGTCACTAGGTCCAGATGAGGCCCAGGTGAGGACCAAAGTTACCAGGTACACGTGAGGAGCCGGTGGAGATCAGAGGCAACAGGTCCATGTGAGTCCGGCTTGGGGACCATGGTCAACAGGTCCACTTGAGACCCAGGTGTGGAACACAGTAAGCAGGTGCAGGTGAGTCCCCCCGTGGTGACTAGATTCACCACGTCCAGGTGAGGCCCAGGTGGGGTCCAGGATCACCAGGTAGAGGGGAGGCCCTTGAAAGTACCAGAGTCAACAGTTCGAGGTCAGGCGCAGGTGGCAACCAGGGTAAGCAAGTCCAAGTCAGGCCAAAGTGGGGTTCACAGTCACTAGGGCACGGTGTGACCAAGAGGGGGACCAGAGTCACCTGGTCCAGGTGAGGTCCAGTTGTGGAACACAGTCACCAGGTCCCAAATTTGCCCAGTTGAGGACCATGGTCAACAGGGCCAGGTGAGGCCCAGATGGGGACCGGAGTCCCGAAATCCAGGTGAAGCCCAGGTGGGGACACAGTCACCAGATCCAGGGTAGTCTCAGGTGCAGACCAGAATCACCAGGTCCAGGTGTGGTGCAGGTGGCAACCAAACTCACCAGGTCCCGGTGAGGCACTGGTGGGGAACAGAGTCACGAGGTACATGAGAAGCTAGAAACACATTGGATCCCTGGGTGGCGCAGCGGTTTGGCGCCTGCCTTTGGCCCAGGGCGCGATCCTGGAGACCAGGGATCGAATCCCACGTCGGGCTCCCGGTGCATGGAGCCTGCTTCTCCCTTTGCCTGTGTCTCTGCCTCTCTCTCTCTCTGTGACTATCATAAATAAATAAAAATTAAAAAAAAAGAAGCTAGAAACACTGCGGCCATCAGGTCCACATGATCTCCATGTGGGAACGAGAATCACCAGTTACAGGCGAGGACCAGGTGGGGATACGACTCACCATGTCCAGGTGAGACCCAGGTGGGAACAAGTGTGACCATATCCAGGTGTGGCCGAGGTAAGACCAGAGTTAATAGGTCCGGCTGGGTCACTGTTAGTGAACAGTGTAACCATATCCTAATGCTACCCAGGTGGATAGCAGAGACACCAGGTTCCTTGTGAGGCCCAAATGGGACCAGAGACATGAGGTCCAGGTGAGGTCCCGATGGGAACCACAGTCACCAGGGTCAGGTGAGGCCATGCTTAGGATCAGAGGACACAAGTTCCACAGGTGATAGTCCCAGGTGGAGCCAGAGTCACCTGGTACAGAGAGGCAAAGTCAGGGACCAGAGTTTACCAGGATCAGGTCACTCCAAGTTGGGAATAGAGTCACCATGTCCCGAATGATGCCCAGGAATAACCAGAGTTACCAGGTTCAGATGTGGCGCAGCGTGGGGCGAATGTTCACTAGGTCCCGTTGAGGCCCAGTTGAGGTCAGCGTCAACCCAAGTTCTAGTTCCGCCTAGAGGGGTGAGGGTACCAGATTACATGGTCTAGGGGAAACCAGAGGGGAACCAGAGTTCACAATGTCCAGGGTGAGCCCAGAGGGCATCCAGAATCATCATGTCCAGGTTGAGTTTGGTTGTGGAACAGAGTATCCAAGTCATAATGGTTCCCCACATGTGCGGGCCAGGAGTCACCAGATCTGGGTGAGGCGCAGTTAGGAGCAGAGTCACAAGTTCCAGTTGAGGCCAAGAAGGAGTCCACAGCAATCAGGTCCAGGTAGGGATCAAAGTCACCAGGAATGGGTGAGGCGCAGATGGGGATCAGATTCACCAGGTCCAGGTGATTCCCAGGTGGTGACAAGGGTTACCAGTTCCGGGTGAGGACCAGGTAAGGACCAGATTCACCAGGTCAAAGTGAGGCCCACGTGAGACCTGCGTCACCAGGTATGGGTGAGTCTCAGGTGACAAGCCCACTCACCAGGTCTTGGTGAGGCCAACCTGCAGGCCATGCAGAGGAACCGTGTCCCGATGATGCCCAGGTAGGGACCAGAGGTACGAGGTCCAGGTGACGCCAACCTGCATGCCATGCAGAGGATCCGTGTCCCGATGATGCCCAGACAGGGACCAGAGTTACCAGGTCAAGAGGAGGCCAACCTGCAGACCATTATGGGAACCATGTCCCGATGTTGCCCACGTAGGGACCAGAGTCACCAGGTCCAAATGAGGCCCAGATGGAGCATATCACTAGGTCCAGGTGAGGCCCAGTTGAGGACAAGAGTCACCAGAACTGGTTGAGCCCTAGAGGGGTTCCAGAATCACCTGGTCCAGGTGACATCCGATGGGGACCAGATCACCATGTCAGGGTGAGGCCCAGAGATGGTCCAGAGACATCATGTCCCGGTGAGGCTCAGGTGTGGAATAGAGTAACCAGGTACCAATGATGCCCAGGTTGAGGACGAGAGTCACCAGGTCTGGGTGAGGCACAGATAGGATCAGAGTCACCAGTTCAAGGTGAGGGCAAGAAAAGTGTCCAGAGCAAACACGTCCAGGTGGGGAAACATAGTCACCAGGACTGGGTTAGGCCCAGATGGGGACCAGATTCACCAGGTCAAGGTGAGGCCCAGGTTGTGTGACAAGATTCCCAGGGTCTGGGAGAAGACCAGGTAAGGGCCAGATTCACCAGGTCCAAGAGGCCCCACGTGGGGACCTGAGTCACCAGGTATGGGTGAGGACCAGGTGGCATCCCACTAACCAAGTCCAGGTGAGGCCAACCTGCAGGCCAGAGTCACCAGATCCAGGTTGAGGCCTTAGACGGGCCAGAGTTTCCAGGTAAAAGTGAGTCTACAAGTACACCACAGTCACCAGGTCCAGGTGTGATTCATGTGGGAACGAGAGTCACAAGGTCCAGGTGAGACCCAGGTGTGGATGACAGTCTCCAGTCCAGATTGAGGCCTAGGTGGGGGGACCAGAGTCATCGGGACGAGTTGAGTCCAAAGTATGGAGCAAAGTTATCATGTCCAAGTGAGGCCCAGGTGGGGAACAGAGTAAAAATGTCCCATAGATGCCAGGTGGAAAAGAGTCACAAGGTCCAGACGAGGCCTAAGTGAGGAGTAGATTCACAGGTCCTGTTGAGGCCCCAGTTGAGTATCAGTGTCCCCCAGCTCTGGGTGATTCCCAGAGGGGGACCAGAGTCACCCGGTTCTGGTGTGAGTCAGGTGCGGACCAGAGTCACCACGTCAGGATGAGGCCCAGAGGGGAACGAGAATCACTAGGTCCAGGTGAGGCCCCGATGTGGAACTGAGAAACCAGGTCCCATGATGCCCATATGAGGACCTGAGTCACCAGGCACAGGGGAGGTCCCTGTGGGACCAGTCACCTCGTCCAGGTGAGGCCCAGGTGGGACCACAGTCACCAGTTCCAGGTGAGGCCCAGGTATATAAGAGAGTATCCAGGTCCCAATGATGCCCAGGTAAGGTCCAGAGTCAACAGGTCCAGGAGAGGCCCAAATATGGATCAGAGTCATTGTGTTCCAGGGGAGGCCAGATGGAAACCACAGGAACCAGGTCCAAAGAGCCCCATATGGGAACCAGAGCCACCAGATCCAGGTGAGGTCCAGGTGGGACCACAGTCACAAAGTCCAGGTGAGGCGCAGGTGGCAACAGGATTCACCAAGTCCAGGTGAGTCCCAGGTGGCGACCAATCACCAGATCCAGGTGCGGATCAGCTAAGGACCAGATTCACCAGGCCCATGTGAATCTCAAGGGGTGACCAGAGAAGAACCAGGTAACGGTGAGGCCCAGAGGGAGAATCAGAGTAACCAGTTTAGTTAGAGGCCGAGAATGGGACAAGAGGTCCCTGGTCAAAGTGAGGCCAGGTGTGGAATAGAGTATCAGGTCCCAATGATGCCTGGGTGAGGACCAGAGTCTCTAGGGCCATGCAGGCCCAGATGGGGAACAGAATCACTAGGTCCTAGTGAGGCATAGAATAAGACCAGAGTCAGCAGTATCAGGTGAGCCACTTGTGGGAACCAGAGCCACTCTACCCAGCTGAGTCCCAGGTCCATGTGAGGCCCACGTGAGGACCAGATTCATCAGGTCGAATTGAGGCATAGTTGGGGACAAGAGTCACCAGGTCTGGGTGCGGCGTAGGTGGGGCAAGATTCAGCAGTTCTGAGTTAGGTCAAAGAAAGGAACGAGAGACACCAGGTCCAGGGGAGGCCAAACTGAGGAACAGAGTCACCAAATCCAGGGAAGAACCATGTTGGAAAGAGAGTCACCAGGTCCAGGAGAGGTCCAGGTGGGGGACCAGAGTCACCAGATCCAGGTGAAGTCCAGGTAGGGACCAGAGTCACCAGATCCAGATGAGGCCCAGGTGAGGACAGAGTTACCATGTACACGTGAGGCCCCGGTGGGGATCAGAGGCAACAGGTCCATGTGAGTCCCGCCTGGGGACCATGGTCAACAGGTCTACTTGGGACACAGGTGTGGAACACAGTAAGCAGGTCCAGGTGAGTCCCCGGTGCTGACAAGAGTCACCAGGTCCAGGTGAGGCCCAGGTGGGGACCAGGAACACCAGGTACAGGGGAGGCCCTTGAAAGAATCAGAGTCAACAGCTCGAGGTCAGGCGCAGGTGGCAACCAGGGTCAGCAGGTCCAAGTCAGGCCAAAGTGGGCTTCACCAGAAACTAGGGCACGGTGAGACCCAGAGGGGGACCGGAGTCACATGGTCCAGGTGAGGTCCAGTTTGGAACACAGTCACCGGGTCCCTATTTTGCCCAGTTGAGGACCATGGTCAACAGGCCAGGTGAAGCCCAGGATGGGGACCGGAGTCCCAAATATCCAGGTGAAGCTCAAGGTGGGGACCACAGTCAGCAGATCCAGGGTAGTCTCAGGTGCAGACCAAAATCACCAGGTCCAAGTGAGGTGCAGGTGGCAACCACGATCCCCAGGAGCCAGTGAGGCCCTGGCGGGGACCAGAGTCACGAGGTACATGAGAAGCTAGAAACACTGCAGCTACCAGGTCCACATGATGTCCATGTGGAAACGAGAATCACCAGTTTCAGTTGAGGACCAGATGGGGATCCGACTCACCATGTCCAGATGAGACCCAGGTGGGAACCAGTGTAACCATGTCCAGGTGTGGCCCAGGTGAAGACCAGAGTTCATAGGTCCGGCTGGGTCACTGATAGTGAACAGTGTAACCATACCCTGATGCTACCCAGGTGGGTACCAGAGACACCACGTCCTGGTGAGCCCCAGGTGCGACCAGAGACATGAGGTCCACGTGAGGTCCCGATGGGAACCACAGAGACCAGGTCAGGTGAGGCCATGCTTAGGATCAGAGTCACAGGTTACATGTGAGGCCCAGGTGGAGCCAGAGTCACCTGGTACAGATGAGGCCAAATTCAGGACCAGAGTTACCAGGATCAGGTCAGTCCCAGTGGGGAACAGAGTAACCATGTTCCGATGATGCCCAGGTAGACCCAGCGTCACCAGGTCCAGATGAGGCGCAGGTGGGGAGCATATTCACTAGGTCTAAGTGAGGCCCAGTTGAGGACCAGAGTCACCAGGTCTATTTGAGCCCTTGAGGCGTAACAGATTCACCTGGTCTAGGTGACATCCAGATGGGGACCAGAGTCACCATGTCAGGGTGAGGCCCCTAGGGGATCCAGACTCATCATGTCCAGGTGAGGCTCAAGTGTGGAACAGAGTATCCAGGTCATAATGGTCCACAGGTGAGGACCAGTTTCACCAGATCTGGGTGAGACCCATTTAGGATCAGAGTCTCCAGTTCCAGGTGAGGCCAAGAAGGAGTCCACAGCAATCAGGTCCAGGTGGGGAACAAAGTCACCAGGACTGGGTGAGGCCCAGATGGGGCCTGATACACCAGGTCCACGTGAGGCCCAGGTGGTGACCAGAGTCCCCAGGTTTGGGAGAGAACCAGGTAAGGACCAGATTCACCAGGTCCAAGAGGCCCACGCGGGGACCTGAGTCACCAGGTATGGGTGAGGCCCAGGTGGCAACCCCACTCACCAGGTCCAGGTGAGGCCAAATTTTGCTAGAGTCACTAGATCCACTTGAGGCCCTAGTGGGGACCGGAGTCACCAGGTAAATGTGAGTCTACAAGAACACCACAGTCACCAGGTCCAGGTGTTGTTCATGTGGGAACGAGAGTCCCCAGGTCCAGGTGAGACCCAGGTGGGGACCACAGTCACCAGGTCCAGATTGAGGCCTAGGTCGGGGGACCAGAGTCATCAGCACCAGTTGAGGCCAAAGGGTGGAGAAAAGTTACCATGTCCAGGTGAGGCCCAGGTGGGGAACAGAATATCCATGTCCCATTGATGCCAGGTGGGAAAAGTGTCACAAGGTCCAGACGAGGCCAAAGTGAGGAGTAGATTCAATAGGTCCTGTTGAGGCCCTGTTTAGGACCGGTGTCCCCAGCTCCGGGTGAGACCCAGAGAGGGACCAGAGTCACCCGGTTCTGGTGATATCCAGGTGGGGACCAGAGTCACCACGTCACGGAGAGGCCCAGAGGGGGACGAGAATCACTAGGTCCAGGTGAGGCCCCGATGTGGAACTGAGAAACCAGGTCCCATGATGCCCATATGAGGACCTGAGTCACCAGGTCCAGGTGAGGACCCTGTGGGAACCAGTCACCTCGTCCAGGTGAGGCCCAGGTGGGACCACAGTCACAAGGTCCAGGTAAGGCCCAGGTATATAAGAGAGTATCCAGGTCCCAATGATGCCCAGGGAAGGACCAGAGTCAAGAGATCCAGGAGAGGCACAAATATGGATCAGAGTCATTGTGTTCCAGGTAAGGCCAGATCGAGACCAGAGGAACCAGGTCCAGGAGAGCCCCATATGGGAAACAGAGCCACCAGATCCAGGTAGATCCAGGTGCGACCACAGTCACAAGGTCCAGGGGAGGCGCAGGAGGCAACAGGATTCAACAAGTCCAGGTGAGATCCACGTGGCGACCAGTCACCAGATACAGGTGCGGACCAGCTAAGGACAAGATTCAGCAGGCCCATGTGAAGCCCAAGGGGTGACCAGAGTCACCAGGTAGGGGTGAGGCCCAGAGGGGGAACCAGAGTAACCAGTTTAGTTTGAGGCCCAGAATGGGACCAGAGATCCCTGGTCAAATTGAGGCCCAGGTGTGGAATAGAGTATTCAGGTCCCAATGATGCCTGGGTGAGGACCAGAGTCACTAGGGCCATGCAGGCCCAGATGGCAAACAGAATCACTAGGTCTTGGTGAGGCATAGAATAACACCACAGTCAGCAGTATCAGGTGAACCCCTTGTGGGAACCAGAGCCACTCTATGGAGCTGAGTCCCAGGTCCATGTGAGGCCCACGTGAGGACCAGATGCATCAGGTCGAATTGAGGCATAGCTGGGGACAAGAGTCACCAGGTCGGGGTGCGGCCTAGGTGTGGCAAGATTCAGCAGTTCTGAGTTAGTTCAAAGTGGGGACGAGAGACACCTGTCCAGGTGAGGCCAAACAGAGACCAGAGTCACAAGATCCAGGTGAGTTCCAGGTGGGGACCAGAGTCACCAGGTATGGGTGAGTCCCAGGTGGCATCCCCACTCACCAGGTCCAGGTGAGGCCAACCTGCAAGCCAGAGTCACCAGATCCAGGTGAGGCCCTAGTGGGGACCGGAGTCAACAGGTAAATGTGAGTGTACAAGAACACCACAGTCACCAGGTCCAGGTGTTGTTCATGTGGGAACGAGAGTCACCAAATCCAGGTGAGACCCCGGTGGAGACCACAGTCATCAGTTCCAGATTGCGGCCTAGGTGGGGGGACCAGAGTCATCAGGAAGAGTTGAGGCCATAGAGTGGAGCAAAGTTATCATGTCCAGGTGACGCCCAGGTGGGGAACAGAGTAAACATGTCCCATTGATGCCAGGTGGGAAAAGAGTCACAAGGTTCAGACGAGGTCTAAGTGAGGAGTAGATTCACCAGGTCCTGTTGAGCCTCAGTTGAGGACCAGTGTCCCCAGGTCCAGTTGCGTCCCAGAGGGGGCCCAGAGTCACCCGGTTCTGGTGATGTCCAGGTGGGGACCAGAGTCACCACGTCAGGGTGAGGCCCAGAGGGGGACGAGAATCACTAGGTCCAGGTGAGGCCCCGTTATGGAACTGAGAAACCAGGTCCCATGATGCCCATATGAGGACCTGAGTAACCAGGTCCAGGTGAGATCCCTGTGGGAACCAGTCACCTCGTTCAGGTGAGGCCCAGGTGGGTCCACAATCACCAGGTCCACGTGAGGCCCAGGTATATAAGAGAGTTCCAGGTCCCAATGATACCCAGGTAAGGACCTGAGTCTACAGGTCCAGAAGAGGCCCAAATATGGATCAGAGTCATTGTGTTCCAGGTGAGGCCAGATGGAGGCCACAGGGACCAGGTCCAGGAGAGCCCCATATGGGAAACAGACCCACCAGATCTAGAGGAGGTCCAGGTTGGACCACAGTCACAAGGTCCAGGTGATTCGCAGGTGTCAACAGGATTCACCAAGTCCAGGTGAGGCCCAGGTGGCGACCCGTCACCAGATCCAGGTGCGGACCAGCTAACGACCATATGCACCGGGCCCAAGTGAAGCCCAAGGGGTTACGAGAGTCACCAGGTAAGGGTGAGGCCCAGAGTGGGAACCAGAGTAACCAGTTTAGTTTGAGGCCCAGAATGGGACCAGAGGTCCCTGGTCAAAGTGAGGCCTAGGTGTGGAATAGAGTATACAGGTCCCAATGATGCCTGGGTGAGGACCAGAGTTACTAGGGCCATGCCGGCCCAGATGGGGAAGAGAAGCAATAGGTCCTGTTGAGGCATAGAATAAGACCACAGTCACCAATATCAGGTGAGCCCCTTGTGGGAACCAGAGCCACTCTATCCAGCTGAGTCCCAGGTCCATGTGAGGCCCACGTGAGGACCAGATTCATCAGGTCGAATTGAGGCATAGCTGGGGACAAGTGTCACCGGGTCTGGGTACGGCTTAGGTGGGGCAAGATTCAGCAGTTCTGAGTTAAGTCAAAGTGGGGACGAGAGACACCAGGTCCATGTGAGGCCAAACTGAGGACCAGAGTCACCAGATCCAGGCGAGGTCCATGTTGGAAAGAGAGTCACCAGGTCCAGGAGAGGTCCAGGTGTGTACAAGAGTCACCAGATCCAGGTGAAGTCCCGGTGGGGAACAGAGTCACCAGATCCAAGTGAAGCCCAGGTGGGGACCAGAGTCACTAGGTCCAGATGAGGCCCAGGTGAGGACCAGAGTTCCCAGGTACACGTGAGGCCCCGGTGGGGATCAGAGGCAACAGGTCAGTGAGGCCGGCTTGGGGACCATGGTCAACAGGTCTACTTGAGGCCCAGGTGTGGAACACAGTACCAGGTCCAGGTGAATCCCCGGTGGTGACAAGAGTCACCACGTCCAGGTGAGGCCCAGGTGGGGACCAGGATCACCAGGTACAGGGGAGGCCCTTGAATGAACCAGAGTCAACAGTTCGAGGTCAGGCACAGGTGGCAACCAAGGTCAGCAGGTCCAAGTCAGGCCAAAGTGGGGTTAACAGTCACTAGGCACGGTTAGACCCAGAGGGGGGACCGGAGTCACATGGTCCAGGTGAGGTCCAGTTTTGGAACACAGTCACCGGGTCCCAATTTTGCCCAGTTGAGGACCATGGTCAACAGGGCCAGGTAAACCCAGATGGGGACCGGAGTCCAAATATCCAGGTGAAGCTCAGGTGGGGACCACAGTCAGCAGATCCAGGGTAGTCTCAGGTGCAGACCAAAATCACCAGGTCCAAGTGAGGTGCAGGTGGCAACCACGATCCCCAGGAGCCAGTGAGGCCCTGGCGGGGACCAGAGTCACAAGGTACATGAGAAGCTAGAAACACTGCAGCCACCAGGTCCACATGATGTCCATGTGGGCCGGAGAATCAGCAGTTACACATGAGGACCGGTCGGGGATCCGACTCACCATGTCAATTTGAGACCCAGGTGAGATCCAGTGTCACCATGTCCAGGTGTGGCCCAGGTGAAGACCAGAGTTAATAGGTCCAGCTGGTCACTGTTAGTGAAGAGTGTAACCATATCCTGATGCTACCCAGGTGGGTACCGGAGACACCAGGTCCTGGTGAGGCCCAGGTGGGACCAGAGACATGAGGTCCAGGTAAGATCCCGATGGGAACCGCAGTCACAAGGTCAGGTGAGGCCATGCTTAGGATCAGAGTTACCAGTTACAGGTGAGGCACAGGTGGAGCCAGAGTCACCTGGTACAGAAGAGGACAAAGTCAGGACTAGAGTTACTAGGATCAGGTCAGTCCCATTGGGGAATAGAGTAACCATGTCCCGATGATGCCCAGGTAGAACCCGAGTCACCACGTCCAGATAAGTCGCAGGTGGGAGAATGTTCACTAGGTCCAGGTGAGGCCCAGTTGAGGACCAGAGTCACCAGGTCTGGTTGAGGCCGACAGGGATCCCAGATTCACCTGGTCTAGGTGACATCCAGATGGGGACCAGAGTCACCATGTTAGGCTGAGGCCCAGAGGGGATCCAGAGTCATCATGTCCAAGTGAGTCTCAGGTGTGGAACAGAGTATCCAGGTCATAATGGTCCACAGGTGAGGACCAGAGTCACCAGATCTGGATGAGGCCCAGTTAGGATCAGAGTCACCAGTTCCAGGTGAAGCCAAAAATGTGTCCACAGCAATCAGGTCCAGGTGGGGAACAAAGTCACCAGGATTGGGTGAGGCCAAGATGGGGACCAGATTCACCAGTTCCAGGTGAGGTCCAGGTGGTGACCAGAGTCCCCGGGTCTGGAGAGGACCAGGTAAGGACCAGATTCACCAGGTCCAAGAGGCCCACGTGGGGACCTGAGTCACCAGGTATGGGTGAGGCCCAGGTGGCAACCCCCACTCACCAGGTACAGGTGAGGCCAACCTGCAAGCCAGAGTCACCATATCCAGGTGAGGGCCTAGTGGGTACTGCAGTCACCAGGTAAATGTGAGTCTACAAGAACACCACAGTTGGGATCCCTGGGTGGCGCAGGGGTTTGGCGCCTGCCTTTGGCCCAGGGCGCGATCCTGGAGACCCGGGATCGAATCCCACGTCAGGCTCCCGGTGCATGGAGCCTGCTTCTCCCTCTGCCTGTGTCTCTGCCTCTCTCTCTCTCTGTGACTATCATAAATAAATAAAAATTAAAAAAAAAAAGAACACCACAGTCCCCAGGTCCAGGTGGGGTTCATGTGGCAAGGAGAGTCAACATCCAGGTGAAACCCAGGTGGGGACCACAGTCACCAGGTCCAGATTGAAGCCTAGGTGAGGGGACGAGGGTCATCAGGACCAGTTGAGACCGAAGTGTGGAGCAAAGTTATCATGTCTATGTGAGGTCCAGGTGGGGACTAGAGTAACCTTGTTCCATTGATGCCAGGTGGGAAATGAGTCACAAGGTCCATACGAGGCCTAAGTGAGGAGTAGATTCACCAGGTCCTGTTGAGGCACAGTTGAGGACCAGTGTCGCCAGCTCCGCGTGAGTCCCAGAGGGGGACCAATCACCGGTTCTGTTGATATCCAGGTGGTGACCAGAGTCACCACGTCAGGGTGAGGCCCAGAGGGGGACGAGAATCACTAGGTGCAGGTGAGGCCCCGATGTGGAACTGAGAAACCAAGTCCCATGATGCCCATATGAGGACCTGAGTCACCAGATCCAGGTGAGGGTTCCTGTGGGAACCAGTCACCTCGTCCAGGTGAGGCCCAGGTGGGACCACAGTCACCAGGTCCAGGTGAGGCCCAGGTATATAAGAGAGTGTCCAGGTCCCAATGATGCTCATGTAAAAACCAGAGTTAACAGGTCCAGGAGAGGCTCAAATATAGATCAGAGTCATTGTGTTCCAGGTGAGGCCAGATGGAGACCACAGGAACCAGTTACAGGAGAGCCCCTTATGAGAACCAGAGCCACCAGATACAGGTGTGGTCCAGGTGTGGGACCACACTCACAAGGTCCAGGTGACGCACGCGTGGCAATAGGATTCACCAAGTACAGGTGAGGCCCAGGTGGCGAACAGTCACCAGATCCAAGTGAGGACAAGCTAAAGACCAGATTCACCAGGGCCCAAGTGAAGCCCAAAGTGTGACCAGAGTCACCAGGTAAGGGTGAGGTTAAGAGGGGGACCAGAGTAAACAGTTTAGTTTGAGGCCCAGAATGGGACCAGAGGTCCCTGGTCAGAGTGAGGCCCATGTGTGGAATAGAGTATCCAGGTCCCATTGATGCCTGTGTGAGGACCAGAGTCCCTAGGGCCATGCAGGCCCAGATGGGGAACAGAATCACTAGGTCCTGGTGAGGCATAGTATAAGACCACAGTCACCAGTATCAGGTGAGCCGCTTGTGGGAACCAGAAGCCACTCAATCCAGCTGAGTCCCAGGTCCATGTGAGGCCCACGTGAGGACCAGATTCATCAAGTCGAATTGAGGCATAGCTGGGGACAAGAGTCACCAGGTCTGGGTGCGGCCTAGGTGGGGCAATATTCAGCACTTCTGAGTTAGGTGAAAGTGGGGATGAGAGACACCAGGTCCAGGTGAGGCCAAACTGAGGACCAGAGTCACCAGATCCAGGTAAGGTCCATGTTGGAAAGAGAGTCACCAGGTCCAGGAGAGGTCCAGGTGGGGACCAGTGTCAACAGATCAAGGTGAAATCCAGGTGGGGACCAGAGTCATCAGATCCAGGTGAAGCCCAGGTTGGGACCAGAGTCACTAGGTCCAGATGAGGCCCAGGTGAGGACCAGAGGTACCAGGTACACGTGAGGCCCCGGTGGGGATCAGAGGCAACAGGTCCATGTGAGGCCGGCTTGGGGACCATGGTCAACACGTCTACTTGAGGCCATGGTGTGTAACACAGTAACCAGGTCCAGGTGAGTCCCCGCTGGTGACAAGAGTCACCACGTCCAGGTGAGGCCCAGGTGGGGACCAGGATCACCAGGTACAGGGGAGGCCCTTGAAAGAACCAGAGTAAACAGTTCGAGGTCAGGCGCAGGTGGAAACCAGTGTCAGCAGGTCCAAGTCAGGCCAAAGTGGGGTTCACAGTCACTAGGGCACAGTGAGACCCAGAGGGGGACCAGAGTCTCCTGGTCGAGGTGAGGTCAAGTTGTGTAACACAGTCACCGGGTCCCAATTTTGCCCAGTTGAGGACCATGGTCAACAGGGCCATGTGAGGCCCAGATGGGGACCGGAGTCCCCAAATCCAGGTGAAGCCCCGGTGGGGACCACAGTCACCAGATCCAGGGTAGTCTCAGGTGCATACCACAATCACCATGTACAGGTGTGGCCCAGGTGAAGACCAGAGTTAATATGTCCAGCTGGGTCACTGTTAGTCATCACTGTAACCATATCCTGATGCTACCCAGGTGGGTACCAGAGACACCAGGTCCTGGTGAGGCCCAGGTGGGAACAGAGACATGAGGTCCAGGTGAGGTCCCGATGGGAACCACAGTCACTAGGACAGGTGAGGCCATGCTTAGGGTCAGAGTCACCAGTTACAGGTGAAGCCCAGGTGGAGCCAGAGTCACCTGGTACAGAAGAGGCCAAAGTCAGGCCCAGAGTTACCAGATCAGGTCAGTCCCAGTGGGGAATAGAGTAACCATGTCCCGATGATGCCCAGGTAGAACCAGAGTCACCAGGTCCAGAGGAGGCGCAGGTGGGGAGCATATTCACGAGGTCCCGGTGAGGCCCAGTTGAGGACCAGTGTCACCAGGTCTAGTTGAGGCCTAGAGGGGTACCAGATTCACCTGGTCTAGGTGACATCCAGATAGGGACCAGAGTCACCAGGTCAGGGTGAGGCCCAGAGTGGTTCCAGAGTCATCATGTCCAGGTGACGCTCAGGTGTGGAACAGAGGCACCAGGTCCAAATGATGCCCAGGTGAGGACAAGAGTCACCAGGTCTGGGTGACGCACAGATACGATCAGAGTCACCAGTTCCAGGTGAGGCCAAGAAAGAGTCCACAGCAATCAGGTCCAGGTGGGGAAAAAAGTCACCAGGACTGGGTGAGGCCCAGATGGGGACCAGAATCACCAGGTCCAGGTGAGGCCCAGGTGGTAACCAGAGTCCCTGGGTCTGGGGGAGGCCAGGTAAGGACCAGATTCACCAGGTCCAAGAGGTCCACGTGGGGACCTGATCACCAGGTATGGGTGACGCCCAGGTGTCAACCCCACTCACCAAGTCCAGGTGAGGCCAACCTGCAGGCCAGAGTCACCAGATCCAGGGGAGGCCCTAGTGGGGACCGGAGTCACCAGGGAAATGTGAGTCTACAAGAATACCACAGTCACCAAGTCTAGGTGTGGTTCATGTAGGAACGAGAGTCACCAGGTCAGGGGAGACCCAGATGGGGACCACAGTAACCAGGTCCTGATTGAGGCCTAGGTGGGGAGACCAGAGTCATCATGACCAGTTGAAGCCAAAGTGTGGGGCAAAGTTATCATGTCGAGGTGAAACCCAGGTGGGGAAGAGAGTAACCAAGTCCCATTGATGCCAGGTGGGAAAAGAGTCACAAGGGCCAGACGAGGCCTAAGTGAGGAGTAGATTCACCAGGTCCTCTTGAGGCCCAGTTGAGTGCCAGTGTCCCCAGCTCCAGGTGAGGCCCAGAGGGGGGACCAGAGTTACCCGGTTCTGGTGATATCCAGGTGGGGACCAGAGTCACCACGTCAGAGTGAGGCCCAGAGTGGGACGAGAATCACTAGGTCCAGGGCAGGCCCCGATGGGGAACTGAGAAACCAGGTCCCATAATGTCCATATGAGGACCTGAGGCACCAGATCCAGGTGAGGTCCCTGTGGGAACCAGTCATCTCGTCCAGGTGAGGCCCAGGTGGGACCACAGTCACCAGGTCCAGGTGAGGTCCAGGTATATAAGAGTGTTCCCAGGTCCCAATGATGCCCAGGTAAGTACCAGAGACAACAGGTCCAGCAGAGGGCAAATATGGAACAGAGTCATTGTGTTCCAGGTGAGGCCAGATGGAGACCACAGGAACCAGGTCCAGGAGAGCCCCATATGGTAACCAGAGCCACGAGATCCAGGTGATGTCTGGGTGGGACCACAGTCACTAGGTCCAGAAGAGGCGCAGGTGGCAACAGGTTTCACCCAAATCCAGGTGAGGCCCAGGTAGCGACCGGTCACCAGATCCAGGTGCGGAACAGCTAAGGACAGATTCACCAGGCCCAAGTGAAGCCCAAGGGGTGACCAGAGTCACCAGGTAGGGGTGACGCCCAGAGGGGGAACCAGAATAACCAGTTTAGTTTGAGGCCCAGAATGGGACCCTAGTTCCCTGGTGAAAGTGAGGCGCAGATGTGGAATAGAGTATCCAGATCCCAATGATGCCTGGGTGAGGAAAAGAGTTACTAGGGCCATGCAGGCCCAGATGGGGAACAGAATCACTAGGTCCTGGTGAGGCATAGAATAAGACCACAGTCAGCAGTATCAGGTAAGTCCCTTGTGGGAACCAGAGCCACTCTATCCAGCTGAGTCCCAGGTCCATGGAGGCCCACGTGAGGACCAGATTCATCAGGTCGAATTGAGGCATAGCTGGGGACAAGAGTCACCATGTCTGTGTGCGGCCTAGGTGGGGCAAGATCAGCAGTTCTGAGTTAGGTCAAAGTGGGGACGAGAGACACGAGGTCCAGGTGAGGCCAAACTGAGGACCATAGTCACCAGATCCAAGTGAGGTCCATGTTGGAAAGTGAGTCACCAGGTCCAGGAGAGGTTCAGGTATGGACCAGAGTCACCAGTTCCAGGTGAAATCCAGGTGGGGACCAGAGTCACCAGATCCAGGTGAAGCCCAGGTGGGGACCAGAGTCACTAGGTCCAGATGAGGCCCAGGTGAGGACCAGAGTCACCAGATCTGGGAGAGGCCCAGTTGTGATCAGAGTTACCACTTCCAGGTGAGGCCAAGAAGGTGTCCACAGCAATCAGGTCCACGTGGGGAACAAAGTCACCAGGACTAGGTGATGCCCAGGTGGTGACCAGATTTACCAGTTCCGGGTGAGGACTAGGTAATAGGATCAGAGTCAACAGTTCAAGGTGAGGGCAAGAAAGAGTCCAGAGCAATCAGGTCCAGTTGGGGAACATAGTCACCAGGACTGGGTTAGGCCCAGATGGACCCAGATTCACCAGGTCCAGGTGAGGCCCATGTTTTGACCAGATTCCCGGGTCTGGGAGAAGTCCAGGTAAGGGCCAGATTCACCAGGTTCAAGAGGCCCATGTGGGGACCTGAGTCACCAGGTATGGGTGAGGACCAGATGGCATCAACTAATCAAGTCCAGGTGAGGCCAACCTGCAGGCCAGAGTCACCAGGCCCAGGGGAGGCCCAAGGGGTGACCAGAGTCACCAGGTAAGGGTGAGGTTAAGAGGGGGACCAGAGTAACCAGTTTAGTTTGAGGCCCAGAATGGGACCAGCGGTTCCTGGTAAAAGTGAGGCCCAGGTGTGGAATAGAGTATCCAGGTCCCAATGATGCCTGAGTGAGGACCAGAGGCACTAAGGCCATGCAGGCCCAGATGGGGAACAGAATCACTAGGTTCTGGTGAGGCATAGAATAAGACCACATTCAGCAGTATCAGGTGAGCCCCTAGTGGGAACCAGAGCCACTCTTTCCAGCTGAGTCCCAGGTGAATGTGAGGTCCACGTGAGGACCAGATTCATCAGGTCGAATTGAGGAATAGCTAGGGACAAGAGTCACCAGGTCTGGGTGCGTAATAGGTGGGGCAAGATTCAGCAGTTCTGAGTTAGGTCAAAGTGGGCAGAGAGACACCAAGTCCAGGAGACGTCCAGATTGGGACCAGAGTCACCAGATCCAGGTGAAGTCCAGATGGGGACCAGAGTCTCCAGATCCAGGTGAAGCCCAGGTGGGGACCAGAGTCTCTAGGTCCAGATGAGGCCCAGGTGAGGACCAGAGTTACAAGGTACACGTGAGGCCCAGTGGGGATCAGAGGCAACAGGTCCATGTGAGGCCGGCTAGGGGACCATGGTCAACAGGTCTACTTGAGGCCCAGGTGTGGAACACAGTAAGCAGGTCCAGGTGAGTCCCCATGGTGACAAGAGTCACCACGTCCAGGTGAGGCCCAGGTTCGGACCAGGATCACCAGGTACAGGGAGGCCCTTGAAAGATCCAGAGTCAACAGTTCGAGGTCAGGCGCAGGTTTCAACCAGGGCCAGCAGGTCTAAGTCAGGGGAAAGTGGGGTTCACAGTCACTAGGGAATGGTGAGACCCTGAGGGGCACCAGAGTCATGTGGTCCAGGTGAGGTCCAGTTGTGAAACACAGTCACCGCGTCCCAATTTTGCCCAGTTGAGGACCATGGTCAACAGGGCCTGGTGAGCCTCACATGGGGACGAGAGTCCCCAAATCCAGGTGAAGCCCAGGTGGGGACCACAGTCACCAGATCCAGGGGTACTCTCAGGTGCAGACCAGAATTACCAGGTCCAGGTGAGGTGCAGGTGGCAACTACACTCACCAGGTCCCAGTGAGGCCCTGGTGGGGACCAGTGTCACAAGGTACATGGCAAACTAGAAACACCGCAGCCACCAGGTCCACATGATGTCCATGTGGGAACGAGAATCAACAGTTATAGGTTAGGACCAGGTGGGTATCTGACTCACCATTTCCAGGTGAGACCCAGGTGGGAACGAGTGTCACCATGTCCAGGTGTGGGCCCAGGTGAAGACCAGAGTTAATAGGTCCGGCTTGTTCACTGTTAGTGAACAGTGTAACCATATCCTGATGCTACCCAGGTGGGTACCAGAGACACCAGGTTCTGGTGAGGCCCAGGTGGGACCAGAGACATGAGGTCCAGGTGAGGTCCCGATGGGAACCACAGTCACCAGGTCAGGAGAGGCCATGCTTTGGATCAGAGTCACCAGTTACAGGTGAGGCCCAGGTGGAACCAGAGTCACCTGGTACAGAAGAGGCCAAAGTAAGGACCAGAGTTACCAGGATCAGGTCAGTCCCAGTGGGAAACAGAGTAACCATGTCCCGATGATGCCCAGGTAGACCCAGCGTCACCAGGTCCAGATGAGGCGCAGGTGGGGAGCATATTCACTAGGTCTCGGTGACACCCAGTTGAGGACCAGTGTCACCAGGTCTATTTGAGCCCTAGAGGGGTACCAGATTCACCTAGTCTAGGTGACATCCAGATGGGGACCAGAGTCACCATGTCAGGGTGAGGCCCAGAGGGGATCCAGAGTCATCATGTCCAGGTGAGGCTCAGGTGTGGAACAGAGTATCCAGGTCATAATGGTCCACAGGTGAGGACCAGAGTCACCAGATCTGGGTGAGGCCCAGGTTGGATCAGAGTCACCACTTCCAGTTGAGGCCAAGAAGGAGTCCACAGCAATCAGATCCAGAGGGGAACAAAGTCACCAGGACTGGGTGAGGCCCAGATGGGGACCAGATTCACCAGGTCCAGGTGATTCCCAGGTGGTGATCAGGGTTACCAGGTGCGGGTGAGGACCAGGTAAGGACGAGATTCACCAGGTCATACTGGGCCCACGGGGACCTGTGTCACCATGTATGGGTGAGACCCAGGTGCCAATCCCACTCACCAGGTCCAGGTGAGGCCAACCTGCAGGCCATGTAGAGGAACCATGTCCCGATGATGCCCAGGTAGGGACCAGAGTTACCAGGTCCAGGTGAGGCCAACCTGAAGGCCATGCAGCTGAACCATGTCCCGATGATGCCCAGGAAGTGACCAGAGTCACCAGATCCAAATGAGGCCCAGTTGGAGCATATTCACTAGGTCCAGGTGAGGCCCAGTTGAGGTCCAGAGTCACCAGATCTGGTTGAGTATTAGAGGGGTACAAGAATCACCTGGTCCAGTTGACATCCAGATGGGGACAAGAGTCACCAGGTCAGGGTGAGGCCCAGAGAGTTTCCAGAGTCATCATGTCCAGGTGAGGCTCAGGTGTGGAACAGAGTCACCAGGTACCAATGAAGCCCAGGTGAGGACCAGAGTCACAAGGTCTTGGTGACGCTCAGATAGGATCAGAGTCACCAGTTCCAGGTGAGGCCAAGAGAGAGTCCACAGCAATCAGGTCCAGGTGGGGAACAAAGTCACCATGACTGGGTGAGGCACAGATGGGGACCAGATTCACCAGGTCCAGGTGAGGCGAGGTGGTGACCAGAGTCCCCGGGTCTGGGAGAGGACCAGGTAAGGACGAGATTCACCAGGTCCAAGAGGCCCAAGTGTGAAACTGAGTCACCAGGTATGGGTGAGGCCCAGGTGGCAACCCCACTCACCAAGTCCAGGTGAGGCCAACTTGCAGGCCAGAGTCACCAGATCCAGGTGAGGCCCTAGTGGGGACCGGAGTCACCAGGTAAATGTGAGTCTACAAGAAAACCACAGTCACCAGGTCCAGGTGTGGTTCATGTGGGAACGAGAGTCACCAGGTCCAGGTGAGACCCAGGTGGGGACCATAGTCACCAGGTCCAGATGATGCCTAGGTGGGGGGAACAAATTGATCAGGACAAGTTGTGGCCAAAGTGTGGAGCAAAGTTATCATGTCCAGGTGAGTCTAGGTGGGGAACAGAGTAACCATGTCCCATTGATGCCAGGTGGGAAAAGAGTCACAAGGTACAGATGAGGCCTAAGTGAGGACTAGATTCACCAGGTCCTGTTGAGGCCCAGTTGAGCACCAGTGTCCCCAGCTCCGGGTGAGTCCCAGAGGGGGACCAGAGTCACCCGGTTCTGGTGATATCCAGGTGGGGATAAGACTCACCACGTCAGCGTGAGGCCCAGAGGGGACGAGAATCACTAGTTTCAGGTGAGGCCCCGATGTGGAACTGAGAAAAAAGGTCCCATAATGCCCAAATGAGGACCTGAGTCACCAGGTACAGGTGAGGCCAAACTGAGGACCAGAGTCACCAGATCCAGGTGAAGCCAAGGTGGGACCAGAATCACTAGGTCCAGAAGAGGCCCAGGTGCGGACCAGTTTTTACCAGGTACACGTTGAGGCCCCGGTGGGGATCAGAGGCAACAGGTCCCATGTGAGGCCGGCTTGGGGACCATGGTCAACAGGTCTACTTGAGGCCCAGGTGTGGAACACAGTAAGCAGGTCCAGGTGAGTCCCCACTGGTGACAAGGGTCACCACGTCCAGGTGAGGCCGAGTTGCGGACCAGGATCACCAGGTACAGGGGAGGCCCTTGAAAGAACCAGAGTCAACAGTTCGAGGTCAGGCGCAGGTTTCAGCCAGGGTCTGCAGGTCCAAGTCAGGCCAAAGTGGGGTTCACAGTAACTAGGGCATGGTGAGACCCAGAGCGGCACCAGAGTCACGTGGGTCCAGGTGAGGTTCAGTTGTGGAACACAGTCACCCGCGTCCCAATTTTCCCAGTTGAGGACCTTGGTCAAAAGGGCCAGGTGAGGCCAAGATGGGGACCGGTGTCCCCAAATCCAGGTGAAGCCCAGCTGGGGACAACAGTCACCAGATCCAGGGTAGTCTCAGGTGCAGACCAGAATCAGCAGGTCGAGGTGAGGTGCAGTTTGGCAACCACTCTCACCAGGTCCCGCTGAGGCCCTGGTGGGGACAAGAGTCACGAGGTACATGACAAACTAGAAACACTGCAGCCACCAGGTCCACATGATATCCATGTGGGAACGAGAATCACCAGTTACAGGTTAGGACCAGGTGGGGATCTGACTCACATTTCCAGGTGAGACACAGGTGGGAACGAGTGTCACCATGTGCAGGTGGCCCAGGTGAAGACCAGAGTTGATAGGTCCGGCTGGGTCACTGTTAGTGTACAGTGTAACCATATCCTGATGCTACCCAGGTGGGTACCAGAGACACCAGGTCCTGGTGAGGCCCAGGTGGGACCAGAGACATGAGGTCCAGGTGAGGTCCCGATGGGAACCACAGTCACCAGGTCAGGTGAGGCCATGCTTAGGATCAGAGTCACCAGTTACAGGAGGCCCAGGTGGAGCCAGAGTCACCTGGTACAGAAGAGGCCAAAGTCAGGACCAGAGTTACCAGGATCAGGTCAGTCCCAGTGGGAACAGAGTAACTATGTTCCGATGATGCCCAGGTAGACCCAGCGTCACCAGGTCCAGATGAGGCGCAGGTGGGGAGCATATTCACTAGGTCTCGGTGAGACCCAGTTGAGGACCAGTGTCACCAGGTATATTTGAGCCCTTGAGGGGTAACAGATTCACCTGGTCTAGGTGACATCCAGATGGGGACCAGAGTCACCATGTCAGGGTGAGGCCCCGAAGGGATCCAGAGTCATCATGTCCAGGTGAGGCTCAGGTGTGGAACAGAGTATCCAGGTCATAATGGTCCACAGGTGAGGACCAGAGTCACCAGATCTGGGTGAGCCCAGTTAGGATCAGAGTCACCAGTTCCAGTTGAGGCCAAGAAGGAGTCCACAGCAATCAGGTCCAGGTGGGGAACAAAGTCACCAGCTGGGTGAGGCCCAGATGGGGCCAGATACACCAGGTCCAGGTGATTCCCAGGTGGTGACTAGGGTTACCAGGTCCGGTTGAGGACCAGGTAAGGACGAGATTCACCAAGATACTGGGGCCTACGTGGGACCGGTGTCACCATGTATGGGTGAGGCCCAGGTGGCAAGCCCACTCACCAGGTCCAGGTGAGGCCAGCCAGGCCAGAGTCACCAGATCCAGGTGAGGCCCTAGTGGGGACGGGATTCAAGGTAAATGTGAGTCTACAAGAACACCACAGTCACCAGATCCAGGTGTGGTTCATGTGGGAACGGGAGTCACCAGGTCCAGCTGAGACCCAGTTGGGGACGACAGTCACCAGGTCCAGATTGAGGCCTAGGTTTGGGGACGAGAGTCATCAGGACCAGTTGAGGCCAAAGTGTGCAGCAAAGTTATCATGTCCAGGTGGGGCCAGGTGGGGAACAGAGTAACCATGTCCCATTGATGCCAGGTGGGAAAAGAGTCACAAGGTCCAGACGAAGCCTAAGATGGAGTAGATTCACCAGGTCCTGTTGAGGCCCACCTGAGGACCAGTGTCCCCAGCTCCGGGTGTGTCACCCGGTTCTGGTGATATCCAGGTGGGGACCAGTGTCACAAGTCAGGGTGAGGCCCAGAGGGGGAGAGAATCACTAGGTCCAGTTGAGGCCCCGATGTGGAACTGAGAAACCAGGTCCCATGATGCCCATATGAGGACCTGAGTCACCAGGTCCAGCTGAGGGCCCTGTGGGAACCAGTCACATCGTCCAGGTGAGGCCACGTGGGACCACAGTCACCAGGTCCTGGTGAGGCCCAGGTATATAAGAGAGTATCCAGGTCCCAATGATGCCCAGGTAAGGACCAGAGTCAACAGGTCCAGGAGAGGCCCAAATATAGATCAGAGTCATTGTGTTCCAGGTGAGGCCAGAGGGAGAACCACAGGGAACAGATCCAGGAGAGCCCCATATGGGAACCAGAGCCACCCAGATCCAGGTGAGGTCCAGGAGGGACCACAGTCACAAGGTCCAGGTGAGGCGCTGGTGGCAACATGATTCACCAAGTCCAGGTGAGGCCCACGTGGTGACCTGTCACCAGGGCCAGGTGCGGACAAGCTAAGGACCAGATTCACGAGGCCAAGTGAAGCCCAAGGGGTGACCAGAGTCACCAGGTAAGGGTGAGGCCCAGAGGGGAACCAGAGTAACCAGTTTAGTTTGAGGCCCAAAATGGGACCAGAGATCCCTGGTCAAACTAGGCCCAGGTGTGGCATAGAGTATCCAGGTCCCAATGATGCCTGGGTGAGGACCAGAGTCACTATGGCCATGCAGGCTCAGAGGGGGAACAGAATCACTAGGTCCTGGTGAGGCATAGAATAAGACCACAATCACCAGTATCAGGTGTGCCCCTTTTGGGAACCAGAGCCACTCTATCCAGCTGTGTCCCAGGTCCATGTGAGCCCCACGTCAGGACCAGATGCATCAGGTCGAATTAAGGCATAGTTCGGGACAAGAGTCACCAGGTCTGGGTGCGGCCTAGGTGGGGCAAGATTCAGCAGTTCTGAGTTAGGTCAAAGTGGGGACGAGAGACACCAGGTCCAGGTGAGTGCCAAACCGAGGACCAGAGTCACCAGATCCAGGTGAGGTCCATGTTGGAAAGAGAGTCACCAGGTCCAGGAGAGGTCCAGGTGGGGACCAGAGTCACCAGATCCAGGTGAAGTCCAGGTGGGGACCAGAGTCACCAGATCCATGTGAAACCCAGGTGGGGACCAGAGTCACTAGGTCCTGATTAGGCCCCAGGTGAGGATCAGAGTTACCAGATACACGTGAGCCCTTGGCGGGGATCAGAGCCAAAAGGTCCACGTGAGCCCGGATTGGGGAACATGGTCAACATGTCTACCTGAGGCCCAGGTGTGGAACACAGTAATCATGTCCAGGTGAGTCCCCGGTGGTGACAAGAGTCACCACGTCCAGTTGAGGCCAATTGGGGACCAGGATCACCAGGTACAGGGGAGGCCCTTGAGGACAACCAGAGTCAACATTCGAGGTGAGGCGCAGGTGGCAACCTGTGTCAGCAGGTCCAAGTCAGGCCAAAGTGGGGTTCACAGTCTAGGGCACAGTGAGACCCAGAGGGGACCAGAGTCACCTTGTCCGGTGAGATCCAGTTGTGGAACAGAGTCACCGGGTCCCAATTTTGCCCAGTTGAGGACCATGGTCAACAGGGCCAGGGAGGCCAGATGGGGACCGGAGTCCCCAAATTCAGGTGAAGCCCAGGTGGGGACCACAGTCACCAGATCCAGGGTAGTCTCAGTGGAGACCAGAATCACCAGGTCCTGGTGAGGTGCAGGTGGCAACCACACTCACCAAGTCCGGTGAGGCCCTGGTGGGGACCAGAGTCACGAGGTACATGAGAAGCTAGAAACACTGCAGCCACCAGGTCCACATGATGTCCATGTGGGAACGAGAATTACAAGTTACAAGTGAGGACCAGGTGGGGATCTGAGTCACCATGTCCAGGTGAGACCCTGGTGGGAACCAGTGTCACCATGTCCAAGTGTGGACCAGGTGAAGACGAGAGTTAATAGGTCCGGCCGGGTCACTGTTAGTGAACAGTGTAACCATATCCTGATGCTACTCAGGTGTGTACCAGATACAAGGTCCTGGTGAGTCCCAGTTGGGACCAGAGACATGAGGACCAGGTGAGGTACCGATGGAAACCACAGTCACCAGGTCAGGTGAGGCCATGCTTAGGATCAGAGTCACCACTTACAGGTGAGGTCCAGGGGGAGCCAGAGTCACATGGCACAGAAGAGGCGAAAGTCAGGACCAGAGTCACCACGATCAGGTCAGTCCCACTGGGAATAGAGTAACCACGTCCCGATGATGCCCAGGTAGAACCACAGTTACCAGGTCCAGGGGTGGCCAACCTAAAGGCCATGCAGTGGAACCATGTCCCGATGAGCCCAGGTAGGGAAGAGAGTCACCAAGTCCAAATGAGGCCCAGATGGAGCATATTCAATAGGTCCACGTGAGGCCCAGTTGAGGACCAGAGTCACCAGATCCAGGTGAAGCCAAGGTGGGGACCAGAGTCACTAGGTCCAGATGAGGCCCAAGTGGACCAGTGTTACCAGGTACACGTGATGCCCCGGTGGGAATCAGAGGAAACAGGTCCATATGAGGCGGCTTCGGTACCATGGTCAACAGGACTACTTGAGGCCCAGGTGTGGAACACAGTAACCAGGTCCAGGTGAGTCCCCGGTGGTGACAAGGGTCACCACGTCCAGGTGAGTCCCAGGGGGGACCAAGATCACCAGGACAGGGGAAGCCCTTGAATGAACCAGAGTCAACAGTTCGAGGTCAGGCGCAGGTGTCAACCTGGGTCAGCAGGTCCAAGTCAGGCCAAAGTCGGGTTCACAGTCACTAGGGCACGGTGAGACCCAGAGGGGGACCAGAGTCACCTGGTCCAGGTGAGGTCCAGGGTGGAACACAGTCACCGGGTCCCAATTTTGCCAGTTGAGGACCATGGTTCACAGGGCCAGGTGAGGCCCAGATTGGGGATCCTCAATCTGGATCAGATTCACCAGTTCCAGTTGAGGCTAAGAAGGAGTCCACAGCAATCATGTCCAGATTGACGCCTAGGTCGGGGGACCAGAGTCATCAGGACTAGTTGAGGCCAAAATGTGGAGCAAAGTTATCATGTCCAGGTGAGGCCCAGTGGGAACAGACTAACCATGTCCCATTGATGCCAGGTGGGAAAAGAGTCACAAGATCCAGACGAGGCCTAAGTGAGGAGCAGATTCACCAGGTCCTGTTGAGGCCCAGTTGAGGACCAGTGTCCCCAGCTCCGGGTGAGTCCCAGAGGGGGACCAGAGTCACCCGGTTCTGGTGATATCCAGGTGGGGACCAGAGTCACCACGTCAGGGTGAGGACCATAATGGGACGAGAATCACTAGGTCCAGGTTAGGTCCCGATGTGGAACTGAGAAACCAGGTCCCATGATGCCCATATGAGGACCTGAGTCACCAGGTCCAGGTGAGGTCCCTGTGGGAACCAGTCACCTCGTCCAGGTGAGGCCCAGGTGGGACCACAGTCACCAGTATCATGTGAGCCCCTTGTGGGAACCAGAGCCACTCTATCCAGCTGAGTCCCAGGTCCATGTGAGGCCAACGTGAGGAGCAGATTCATCAGGTCGAATTGAGGCAGAGCTGGGGACAAGAGTCACCAGGTCTGCGTGCGGCCTAGGTGGGTCAAGATTCAGCAGTTCTGAGTTAGGTCAAAGTGGGGACGAGAGAACCAGGTCCAGGTGAGGCCAAACTGAGGACCAGAGTCACCAGATCCAGGTGAGTTCCAGGGGGACCAGAGTCACCAGATCCAGGTGAAGCCCAGGTGGGGACCAGAGTCACTAGGTCCAGATGAGGCCCAGGTGAGGACCAGAGTTACCAGGTACACGTGAGGCCCCGGTGGGGATCAAGGAAACAGGTCTATGTGAGGCCGCCTTGGGGACCATGGTCAACAGGTCTACTTGAGGCCCAGGTGTGGAACACAGTAAGCAGGTCCTGGTGAGTCCCCACGTGGTGACAAGGGTCACCACGTTCAGGTGGGGCCCAGTTGCGGACCAGGATCACCAGGTACAGGGGAGGCCCTTGAGAACCAGAGTCAACAGTTCGAGGTCAGGCGCAGGTGGCAACCAGGGTCAGCAGGTCCAAGTCAGGCCAAAGTGGGGTTCACAGTCACTAGGGCACGTGAGACCCAGAGGGGACCAGAGTCACCTGGTCCTGTGAGGTCCAGTTGTGGAACTCAGTCACCGGGTCCCAATTTTGCCCAGTGAGGACCATGGTCAACAGGGCCAGTTGAGGCCCAGATGGGGACCGGAGTCCCCAAATCCAGGTGAAGCCCAGGTGGGGACCACAGTCACCAGATGCAGGGTAGTCTCAGGTGCAGACCAGAATCACCAGGTCCAGTGAGGTGCAGGTGGCAACCACACTCACCAGGTCCCGGTGAGGCCTGGTGGGGACCAGAGTCACGAGGTACATGAGAAGCTAGAAACACTGCAGCCACCAGGTCGACATGATGTCCATGTGGAAGCGAGAATCACCAGTTAAAGCTGAGGACAGGTGGGGATCGACTCACCATGTCCAGGTGAGACCCAGGTGGGAACGAGTGTCACCATGTCCAGGTGTGGCCCAGGTGAAGACCAGAGTTAATAGGTCCGCTGGTCACTGTTAGTGAACAGTGTAACCATATCCTGATGCTACCCAGGTGGTTAGCAGAGACACCAGGTCCTGGTAAGGCCCAGGTGGAGAGACCTGAGGTCCAGGTGAGGTCCCGATGGGAAGCACTGTCACCAGGTCAGATGAGGCCATGCGTAGGATCAGAATCACCAGTACAGGTGAGGTCCAGGTGGAGCCAGAGTTACCTGGTACAGAAGAGTCCAAAGAGGGACCAGAGTTACCAGGATCAGGATTCCCAGTGTGGAATAGAGTAACATTGTACCGATGATGCCCAGGTAGGACCAGAGTCACCAGGTCCAATGAGGCCCAGATGGAGCATATTCACTAGGTCCAGGTGAGGCCCAGTTGAGGACCAGAGTCACCAGATCTTGTTGAGTCCTAGAGGGGTACAAGAATCACCTGGTCCAGGTGACATCCAGATGGGGACCAGGTCACCAGGTCAGGGTGAGCCCAGAGTGGTTCCAGAGTCATCATGTCCAGGTGAGGCTCAGGTGTGGACAGAGTCCAGGTACCAATGATGCCCAGGTGAGGACCAGAGTCACCAGGTCTGGGTGACGCCAGATAGGATCAGAGTCACCAGTTCCAGGTGAGGCCAAGAAAGAGTCCACAGCAATCAGGTCCAGGTGGGAACAAAGTCACCAGGACTGGGTGAGGCCCAGATGGGGACCAGATTCACCAGGTCCAGGTGAGGCCCAGGTGGTGACCAGAGTCCCCGGTCTGGGAGAGGACCAGGTAAGAAGATTCACCAGGTCCAAGAGGCCCACGTGGGACCTGAGTCACCAGGTATGGGTGAGGCCCAGGTGGCAACCCCACTCACCAGGTCCAGGTGAGGCCAACTGCAGGCCAGAGTCACCAGATCCAGGTGAGGCCCTAGTGGGGACCGGTGTCACCAGGTAAATGTGAGTCTACAAGAACACCACAGTCACCAGTCCAGGTGTGTTCATGTGGGAACGAGGTCACCAGGTCCAGGTGAGACCCAGGTGGGGACCACAGTCACCAGGTCCAGATTGAGGCCTAGGTGGGGGGACCAGATTCATCAGGACCAGTTGAGGCCAAAGTGTGGAGCAAAGTTATCATGTCCAGGTGAGGCCCAGGTGGGAACAGAGTAACCATGTCCCATTGATGCCAGTGGGAAAAGAGTCACAAGGTCCAGACGAGGCCTAAGTGAGGAGTAGATTCACCAGGTCCTGTTGAGGCCCAGTGAGGACCAGTGTCCCCAGCTCCGGGAGAGTCCCAGGGGGACCAGAGTCACCCGGTTCTGGTGATATCCAGGGGTGACCAGAGTCACCACGTCAGGGTGAGGCCCAGAGGGGGACGAAATCACTAGGTCCAGGTGAGGCCCCGATGTGGAACTGAGAAACCAGGTCCCATGATGCCCATATGAGGACCTGAGTCACCAGGTCCAGGTGAGGTCCCTGTGGGAACCAGTCACCTCGTCCAGGTGAGGCCCAGGTGGGACCACAGTCACCAGGTCCAGGTGAGGCCAGGTATAAGAGAGTATCCAGGTCCCATGATGCCCAGGTAAGGACCAGTCATCAGGTCCAGGAGAGGCCCAAATATGTATCAGAGTCATTGTGTTCCAGGTGAGGCCAGATGGAGACAACACGGACCAGATTCAGGAGAGCCCCATATGGGAACCAGAGCAACCAGATCCAGGTGAGGTCCAGGTGGGACCACAGTCACAAGGTCCAGGTGAGGCGCAGGTGGCAACAGGATTCACCAAGTCCAGGTGAGGCCCAGGTGGCGACCAGTCACCAGATCCAGGTGCGGACCAGCTAAGGACCAGATTCACCAGGCCCAAGTGAATCCCAAGGGGTGACCAGAGTCACCAGGTAAGGTGAGGCCCAGAGGGGGAACCAGAGTAACCAGTTTAGTTTGAGGCCCAGAATGGGATCAATTCCTTGGCAGTGAGGCCCAGGTGTGGAATAGAGTATCCAGGTCCCAATGATGCCTGGGTGAGGACCAGAGTCACAGGGCCATGCAGGCCCAGATGGGGAACAGAATCACTAGGTCCTGGTGAGGCATAGAATAAGACCACAGTCACCAGTATCAGGTGAGCCCCTGGGAACCAGAGCCACTCTATCCAGCTGAGTCCCAGGTCCATGTGAGGCCCACGTGAGGACCAGATTCATCAGGTCGAATTGAGGCATAGCTGGGGACAAGAGTCACCAGGTCTGGGTGCGGCCTAGGTGGGGCAAGATTCAGCAGTTCTGAGTTAGTCAAAGTGGGGACGAGAGACACCAGGTCCATGTGAGGCCAAACTGAGATCAGAGTCACCAGATCCAGTGAGGTCCATGTTGGAAAGAGAGTCACCAGGTCCAGGAGAGGTCCAGAAGCAGGACCAGAGTCCCATCCAGATGTGAAGTCCAGGTGGGGACCAGAGTCAACAGATCCAGATGAAGCCCAGGTGGCACCAGACTCACTAGGTCCAAATGAGGCCCAGGTGAGGACCAGAGTTACCAGGTACACGTAAGGCCCGGTGGGGATCAGAGGCAAGAAGTCCATGTGAGCCGGCTTGGGGACCATGGTCAACAGGTCTACTTGAGGCCCATGTGTGGAACACAGAACCAGGTCCAGGTGAGTCCCCGGTGGTGACAAGAGTCACCACGTCCAGGTGAGACCCAGGTGGGGACCAGGATCACCAGGTACAGGGGAGGCCCTTGAAAGAACCAGAGTCAACAGTTCGAGGTCAGGCACAGGTGGCAACCAGGTCAGCAGGTCCAAGTCAGGCCAAAGTGGGTTCAGAGTCATTAGGGTACGGTGAGACCCGGAGGGGACCAGAGTCACGTGGTCCAGGTGAGGTCCAGTTGTGGAACAAAGTCACCGGGTCCCAATTCTGCAGAGTTGAGGACCATGGTCAACAGGGCCAGGTGTGGCCCAGATGGGGACCGGAGTCCCCAAATCCAGGTGAAGCCCAGGTGGAGACCACAGTCACCAGATCCAGGGTTGTCTCAGGTGCAGACCAGAATCCCAGGTCCATGTGAGGTGCAGGTGGCAACCACACTCACCAGGTCCCGGTGAGGCCCTGGTGGGGACCAGAGTCACGAGGTACATGAGAAGCTAGAAACACTGCAGCCACCAGGTCCACATGATGTCCATGTGGGAACGAGAATCACCAGTTACAGGTGAGGACCAGGTGGGGATCCGACTCACCATGTCCAGGTGAGACCCAGGTGGGAACCAGTGTCACCATGTCCAGGTGTGGCCCAGGTGAAGACCAGAGTCAATAGGTCCGGCTGGGTCACTGATAGTGAACAGTGTAACCATATCCTGATGCTACCAGGTGGTAACCAGAGACACAAGGTCCTGGTGAGGCCCAGGTGGGACCAGAGACATGAGGTCCAGGTGAGGTCCGATGGAAACCACAGTCACCAGGTCAGGTGAGGCCATGCTTAGGATCAGAGTCACCAGTTACGGTGAGGCCCAGGTGGAGCCAGAGACACCAGATCCAGATGAGGCGAAGGTGGGGAGCATATTCACTACGTCCGTTGAGGCCCAGTAGAGGACCAGAGTCACCAGGTCTAGTTGAGGCCTAGAGGGGTACCAGTTCACCTGGTCTAGGTACCTTCCAGATGGGGACCAGAGACACCATGTCAGGGAGAGGGCCAGAGGGGATCCAGAGTCATCGTGTCCAGGTGAGGCTCACGTGTGGAAGAGAGTATCCAGGTCATAATGGTCCACAGGTGAGGACAGAGTCAACAGATCTGAGTGATGCCCTGTCAGGATCAGAGTCAACAGTTCCAGGTGAGGCTAAGAAGGAGTCCACAGCAATCAGGTCCAGGTGGGTAAAAAAGTACGAGGACTGGATGAGGCCAGATGGGGACACAGATTCACCAGGTCCAGGTGATTCCCAGGTGGTGACCAGAGTTACCAGATTCACCAGGTCCAGGTGATTCCCAGGTGGTGACCAGAATTACCAGATACACATGTCCAAGTGAGGCCCACGTAGGGCCTGTGTCACCAGGTATGGGTGAGGCCCAAGTGGCATCCCCACTCACCGGGTCCAGGTGAGGCCTACCTGCGGCCATGCAAAGTAACGAGTCCCGATAATGCCAAGGTAGGGACCAG
>NW_023331089.1:0-51159 GCF_011100685.1 Canis lupus familiaris | reverse complement strand
GGCTGTGGAGATTGCACTGGAAGGAAGCTTCAGGATAAGTGACTGATATCAATCAATGAATTCCTTTTTTCTTAATCCAGCTTGACTTACGTGCGCGGGTTGTATTTCTGTGTGACGCACCACCCCAGAGTCCGGACAGTGAAACAGCAACACTAGTCGTGCTCACAGACTCCGTCAGGAAGCCAGGGGGCTGCAGCAGGGTGGCTTGCTTCACACCCACAATGCCTAGGGTCTCGGGCCCAAAGAAAGCCCAGAAGTTGGGGTCCCGGACCCTCCAGGGGCACATGGGCTGGAGGGACACTCAAGAATGGCCTTCCTGCCTTTATAGAAGCCTATAGTCACACGGGCGGGCCTCGGGACACTGGGACATCTTTTCTCTGGCTTTCAGGCCAAGTGCTAGGATCCCAGGGACCAGGTGCCCCCTGCATCACCATCTCTGTCATAGGCCCAGGAGTCAGACAGCATCCATAACATTTCTTTTCCAGAGACTCACGAGCCCTCTGTCCAGCTCCGCTGCCGGAGGCACAGCCCTCACTTCTTGGTTGAGGAGCATCAAGGCCATGTCGCCGAGGACCAGGAGAGATGGAAGGTGCTGCAGGCATCTGTGGGAACCACCAGGGGCCACTTTGCTTCTGTGCCTCTTGCAGCCAGAGCCTGGGCAGCCAGAAGGGCAGTGTCTCCTCTCGCGCATCTTTTGTTTGGCGCCGTCCAAGACGCTCTCTTTCATACCAACGAAACAGGTGTTTGCAGAAACGCGAGCCTGTCCTCTCTCCCTTTCTGGTTTGTTTCTTGTTCTTTTTCAACTGTGTATCACACGGTGCAATTTATAGGAAAGAAGCATAGGACAGAACATCGGCAAAAAGTAAACATGCAAAGAACTCATGTAAAATATTTCAATCTAGAGCGAATCGCTACGGATAATTTGATGGACATTGGACCTTTGAGAGATCCCTTCTCGGGCTTCCTTCTGAAGTCAAATTCGGTTTCCTGCAGTGGTTACATCCTTCTCCTCTCCTTCAGCGGTAGGTGAATAGTCATGCGTGTCATTAAAATGGCTTCATGAATACGATTTTTAAATAACATGTGGTCAGAGACCTACAACAAGAAGAGTTCCTTACATACAGCATTAAAACCATAAAGAGGGAATCGGTCAAATGCAGAGAGAAACACCTCTTGCACGCAACGCATGAACGGAGAGGGACGTCCAATCCCGGCGGCTTGGTGACCGGATCATGGGAGGATGAGAATTGAACTTGCTTCCTTTCCTGCAGGTGCAAGAAGGGGTCACGCTGTGTCCGAATGCTGGTGGTTGATTTTGGAGACACAGGGGATCGTCCCTTCTGTTTCTTTATTTCAACCATCAGAAATACACACATTTAGTACCTTTGTTTTCTGAAAGAAGCCATAAAGTGAATATCCACTTTTTTTCTAGAAATCATCCATAATAATGAAACAGTTGCATGAGCCAATCTATGCCGCTGATGTGCTTTTGTTACATCTGATTTCTCTCCCAAGGTTTCCCTCTGAGCGAAGTGCAGAAACAATACCTCAGTCCCAATATCCCTAAAGCCTACATGGCCTCAAGGTGAAATCTGTTGCAATCTGTCAGAGGCGTATTTTTCTTCTTGCTGTAAAAAAAAAAAATCCAAACATTACATTTTTCAAATCTTTAGAAAATACATTAAATAATAATTTAAAAAACCCTCTAAATATGAATTGGGGAAAAAAAAGTTCTTGATCACAAACAGAAACCTGCTCTTGAGAAATACGGGAAATTCATTTTAACTAGAAGAATGTTAATTTATTTTCATTGGAAGAAAAAAGCAAAAAAAAAAAAAAGAAAAGAAAAGAAAAAAGCATTCAATTTATTTAAGGAAAGTATCTTCCAAAGAATTTAACGAACACAGTAATGGAATCGCTTAAGATTTCAACGTATTGGGGTTATTAGGGGTTGAGTGGCGACCCCCACAATCCTTATACAGGAGTTCCAACCCCCTGAGAGCTCAGAGATGAACTTGTTTGGAAACAGGGTCATGGCAGGTAGAGACCCAGGCAGAGGGAGAAGCAGGCTCCATGCAGGGAGCCCGCGCGGGACTGGATCCCAGGACCCCGGGGTCACTCCCTGAGCCAAAGGCAGGCATCTGCTCAACCACAGAGCCACCTGGGCATCCCAATTTTACATCTTTCTAAAGGGGCTTCCCTTGGTCAGAATCAGAGACCCTGCAGGGTCCAGCCAGACCCCAAGAAGTGAGCAAATCAAAGGGGAAAGTAAGGTCATTAGAGACCGAAAGCTGACGAGACCGGACCGCGCTGGGTCTCGCGCTGAGCCTGCAGGATGACCCACCTTTCCCGCACCCAGTGCAGCACCGAAGGCGGCGGGACAGATGCAGCGTGGGGGTGGCTTCCCTCCATCTTTCTTGTTTCTCTTGCTCCCTCCGTGGGCCGATGTCGGGGAGCACCAGCTCCCCGTTCCCCGTGGGCATCGCGAGCACAGGGAAGCAAGCCCCCCAGTCTCAGTCGCCTGCTTCCCCCAGTACCTGGGTGGTAAGTCCTTGGATCAGGCGACCCCCACTTGAGCCGAGCGCTGGAAGGAAGGAACACGGGGGACGAGGGGGCCAAGGTGACCCAGGAGGATGGGGCGGGCCTGGTCAGCCCCAAGCGATCCCTGGATCGGTGGCCCCCGCCTGCACCAGCACAGTCACCTGGGGGGGGGCTCCTTCCCTGGGTCCTCTGACCCTTCTAACGACCAGACCCTCTTCGGAGGGAGCAACAGGCTGGTGCAGGGAGGACAGAGACACGATGGGCCCCAGTGCTGTGGTGGGGCCACTTCCGCGCCTGCCAGGGAGAGGGCCCGGCTGGCCCGAAAGGCCTGCGAGGTCCCTGGGCCTCTCCTGGGGGCACGGGGTGCAGGGACCAGCGGGCTGTCTGGGTTTGGGTGATGCTGAACCCTTTGGGCAGGTTGTCCCTTGGCCCCTGGGGCTGTCCCCATTCCCAAGTTACGGCCTGGCTGTGTCCATCCCCCAGCTCCTGCGTGTGGGGACGGGAGCCAAGGACAGGCAGCAGGTGCAGGAGGACGGGCCCCAGTGCAGGAGGGCGGAGCATCACCCAGATGCCGTGACTGGGGGTGAGCACTGTGGGACTGAGGATCCAGTGCCCATGGGCTGCCGTCCTCCCCGGACACCCGGTGGCCTGTGTGCAGCTGCTCCCACTCAGAGGACACCCCTCTGCCTGAACCCCACCACCCATGGCTTTCCTGACAGCATCTGCCCCCGCGCGGGACCTGCTTGTGGCCCCGGGCCTGCTGGTCACCCGAGGAGGGGCCCCTGCCTGTGCAGGCCCAGCCCCCTGGTGGGACAAGGACACTGAGATGGCAGGTGGGCGCCCCAAGCAAGAGGGCGCTCAGGGGAGGCTGGGGCAGGGGCAGCTGCTGCTCTCAGGGCCGCGATAGGTGTACCGCACCCAGCACGATGCTTCTCGGCCCTGGCATGGAGGCGGCACGAGGTTCCTGGGTCCTCTGGGAGCATCTGTGTCCTGTGAGCCCAAGGGGACCCGCCTCCACGTCCCCGGAGGCAGTTCCTAGCCTAGTCCCTGCGGGGCCCCCAACCCCGGGCTGCGGCAGCTTGGGCAGCCTGTCCCCTGCCAGCCCGCACTCTGACAGGCAGCCCGGAGGGGGCCGCACCATCGTGCCCTTGAACACGAACTCAGCTCCGATCTCTTCCTCCCTGCGCTGCTGACCTGTGCAAGCAGCAACTCACGATTCTTTTTCTTTCTGGAATTGTTTCTTAAACTTCTGCTTCTGCCCACCAGGCCCCCTTTACCTAAGTTTAGCAAAGCTGAAAAGGAACCTGGAGCAATATCGTTTTCAACTGAATAAATTCTTGGTGCATAATGGTGACACTTTCTATGGTTTGTACGTGTCTCTAAGTGTGTGTGTCCAAGTCACATGCGCGTGCATGTGGGTGTGCGAATGTAGCACGGTCACGGCCGCGATACCGTGCCCTTTACCCGCTGGGTGAACGGACTAATCAGCAGGTGGTGTTGTCTGAGAGAAAATGAAACATCGCTTGGTTGCAGAAAGACCCTAGAGCCAGGAGGTGTGTCCTCTGGAGCAATCCCCTCCACAGGCCCAGAGGGGCCCGGCTCCAGGCCCGCGGTCCCCACGACCCCTCCTCCTTCCCTGGGACACGAGGCCACACTGCCCGCTGCTTGCTCAGCATCGCCTCAGGGCGCAGAGCACCTGTCCCCGCCTCACGCACCACCCGGGGCCCCAGCACCACTGAGGACACTTGTCCAGAGATTTGGCCCCATCATCCGTTTGCTGAGCCTCTGTGTGTGTTGTGCCACCAACTCCTCTGGATCGACGATGCCCAAAGGAACGTGATCCGCACCCCCGCTCCCTGCATGGCCCGGGTGGGGACGCCTCCAGTTCTTGGTCCCCGCGGAGACTCACCGGGCACCGGGCGCCGACTGCCACCACGGGGCTGTAGGGGAGATCTGTCAGGGTTAGGGGGAGATCTCATAGTCTCCCATTTTTATTAACAGTCTTTCATTTCTATCGATTTTTTTTATTCTGTGAATACCAAAATCACTTCAACATGAGCCGGAATCCAGTCTCACTACGATAGACAAAGCACAGCAAAGTCTCCAAAGACCCCAACTGTGTGTGACGTGCCTTACGCACAAAACGACCGTCGTCGGGTCCATCCGTGGAAAAACTGAATAGTAGGTGTTTTCCACCTTCTGGGATCCTCATTCATTCCTACACCGCAGTTTGAGAATTTCAGTCATGCTGTGACTTTTCTTTCACAGCCTAGGCGGCCTGTATCGGCAGCTGACGCCCGCCGCACTCCACGGGGCGACCCGGCCCAGCAGTCCTTAGCACGGTCACCCCTCTTGCTATTGGTCCAATATTTGTTGAGATACCTGCTCTGCCCTGCGGAGGAGATGCATTTTCCGAATCCGGGACGAGAGCAGTAAAGGAAACGGACACATCGTTCTCTTTGGGGAGACAAGGAGCAGATCGTAAAATTGTAGTTTATAGCACGTTGCAGGGCAATGACTACGATGTGCAAAAATAAAGGAAATAGAAAGAAAAGGAAAGACGGGAAATGGTCGCAATGGGCCTCTGCGCTGATGAGAGTGGTCAGACCCTCCCGGGCGGCAGGGAGTGGCAGGTCGAGGGCCACCCCAGGCCCTGGCCCAGAGGAGCCACCTGCGGGAAGCCCCGGGGAGGGGACCTGCCTCCTGGGGGCAGCCGAGCGGAGGGGGGGCATTGGTGGACGCCGTGAAGAAGCCACTTTTGTTGTGAGGGACGGAGGCCAGTGCAGAGTTCTTAATGGACAAGCCGGGGGCTTCCGTCACGCTCATAAAGCGATGGTGACCCGTGGCGTCCCTTGGGAAGTTTTATGAACATCAGTCGGGACCTTAGTTCTAGGCCACCAACGCGACCTGAGATATTCCGCGGACGTAAACTGGGTGACCCCGGCCCCGGGAAGCTGTCTATCTGGTGGGCGAGCCGGTGTGTGTGTCAACCAGGAGCACTTCTCGAGGGACCGCTGCGTGTTGGGCATCCTGGGGAGCGCGTGTGCTGAAGCCCGGGCGTGTCACCTCCGTGCAGTCACGGGGACCCGTGTATGATCCGCATAGACTCAGGCATCTGGAGGGATGACTGACATCCCGCTGCGGTCTGGTCTCTGGTTGTGCGTGTGAGCATCGTTACGGTCTCTCCCCACGTCACGCACACCCGCACACACCGCACACTCGCACAGACCCAGCGCACTCCTCTCTGTGAAACAGGGCCTCGTGCGAGGCGACGGGGAAGAGCACGCACAAAGCACCAGCACTTACCCGCTCGAGGAGGCGGGGCTGAGGCCGCGTGCAAGGAGTCGAGACACATTTCTTGGGGACCGTGGCTCCCGTGCAGGGATGGAGGGACGGTAACCAAGGTGAAGCTGGTGAGGGGGTGCAGGTCTTTACCTCGAGGCTGGAGGGGCCACACAACCCGGAGCCCTGTTCCCGGAGGCGACAGCCAACAGGTGGCACCAGACAGCCCGGACCTTGCCAGTGGGCGCCCACGGGAGAGGCGGGCAGCAGCCACGGAGGATGCCGTCCGGGAGGCTTTCCTGCTCGCGCTGCTGCTGCTCAGAGAGCTGGACAGCCCTGCCCGCCCTCGAGGCTGTGCGCCCCCCCAGCGGCAGGAGGAAACCCTTGCGGCCACGGGGTGCTCTTTCCCTTGATGGTGCTGCTGCTTTGTCCCGCGTCGTCACCCACCCAAGCTCACCCACCGCGCACGTTAAAAATGGGCCACACAGTTCTCTCTCGATCACATCTTAATAAAGATGTTAATTAAAATGAGAAGCATATCCGAGCCCAGCATCCGACGTGCACAAATAACGACGAGCTCAAAACCGGCCACCACTGTCAACGTGCGTGAACGGGTGCGAAGGGCAAATTCCTTGGTGCAGTGACTATGGATCTGACCTGAGCAAAGTCACTTGGTTGGTGTTTAAAGGGGAAATGCCTTATTTCTGGTGTATTTCTGATTAAAAAAAAACTGTTTTACACTGATTTATAGTAAATAAGGGGTTAGGAAATAATCACACTGGGCATATGTATAGGATTTAGAGCAAATGGTTCATTAGGTCTGTTTCACTGGAAAAAAAAAGAATCGATGCCCCCGAACAATGAACAAAGTCTGCAAAATAGTACAGACTATTTGACAGGAACACTGAAATCTCCCTGGGTAACTGGTGATTGCAGCAGTGAGGATCCACAGACGCCACCAGCCCAGCGGCGGACGATCAGAAACAAGCGTCATGTGCTGTTTTTGTCCTGTGCTGTCTCCCATGACATCGCAATTTGTCAAATTGGAGAGTTTCAATGCCTTAAATTATGTCTCATGGCCAAAGATTTGGGGGCTGTTGTTTAATCTGAATCCAACCTGTCTTGTCAACAGTAAGAAAAGCCCATACTTGTGTCAAATCATCCCAGTGAAACCCACCAGGTATCTGCTGAAGCGCAATATACATATTTGTGGGTTTGACGCATACTTCACAATTAGCATCGGTCATTTTTTTTTATATATTTTTATTAGAGTTCCATTTGCCAATGTATAGCATAACACCCAGTGCTCATCCCATCAAGTGACCCCTCAGTGCCTGTCACCCAGTCACCCCACCCCCTGCCCTCCTCCCCTTCCCCCACCCCTAGTTCGTTTCCCGGAGTTAGGAGTCTCTCATGTTCTGTCTCCCTTTCTGATATCCCCACACATTTTCTCTCCTTTCCCCTTTATTCCTTTCCACTATTTTTTATATTCCCCAAGTGAATGAGAACATATAATCTTTATCCATCTCCAATTGACTTATTTCACTCAGCATAATACCCTCCAGGTCCATCCACGTCGAAGCAAATGGTGGGTATTTGTCGTTTCTAATGGCTGAGGAATATCCCACTGTACACAGAGACCACAGCTTCTCTATCCATCATCTGTCGATGGACACCGAGGCTCCTTCCACAGTGTGGCTATTGTGGACATTGCTGCTAGAATCATCGGGGTGCAGGGGTCCCAGCATTTCACTGCATCTGTATCTTTGGGGTAAATCCCCAGCAGTGCAATGGCTGGGTCATAGGGCAGGTCTATTTTTAACTCTTTGAGGAACCTCCACACAGTTTTCCAGAGTGGCCGCACCAGGTCACATTCCCACCCACAGTGCAGGAGGGTTCCCCTTTCTCCACACCTCGCCAACATTTGTGGTGTCCTGCCTTGTCAATTTTCCCCATTCTCACTGGGTGAGGTGGGATCTCATTGTGGTTTTGATTTGTATTTCCCTGATGGCAAGTGATGTGGAGCATTTTCTCATGTGTGTGTTGGCCACGTCTATGTCTTCCTCTGTGAGATTTCTGTTCATGTCTTTTGTCCATTTCCTGAATGGGTTGTTTGTTTCTTTGCTTTTGAGTTTAATAAGTTCTTTCTAGATCTTGGGAAGGCAAAAAAACATTTTTGACAGTAAGTTTATCACCCCGTGGACACAGGCAGCGTAGTGCATGGACAGATGCGCACGCCACTGGGGACGGCTCCCACCCGGCCAGGCTGCTCACAGCATCACCTCGGAGAAAACTCGTTTTGTGCTAAGGCACGACACACACAGTTGGGGTCTTTGGAGACTTTGCTGTGCTTTGTCTATCGTAGTGAGACTGGATTCCGGCTCATGTTGAAGTGATTTTGGTATTCACAGAATAAAAAAAATCGATAGAAATGAAAGACTGTTAATAAAAATGGGAGACTATGAGATCTCCCCCTAACCCTGACAGATCTCCCCTACAGCCCCGTGGTGGCAGTCGGCGCCCGGTGCCCGGTGAGTCTCCGCAGGGACCAAGAAGAGGCGGTCCCCACCCGGGCTGTGCAGGGAGCTGGGGTCGGATCACGTTCCTTTGGGCATCGTCGACCCAGAGGAGTTTGGCGGCACGACACACACAGAGGCTCAGCAAACAGATGATGGGGTCAAAGCCTCGGACAAGTGTCCTCGGAGGAGCTGGGGTCCCGGGTGGTGCGTGAGGCGGGGACAGGTGCTCCGGCGCCCTGAGGCGATGCTGAGCAAGCAGCGGGCAGCGCGGCCTCGTGTCCCAGGGAAGGAGGAGGGGTCGTGGGGGCCGCGGGCCTGGAGCCGGGCCCCTCTGCCTGTGGAGGGGATTGCTCCAGAGGACACACCTCCTGGCTCTAGGGTCTTTCTGCAACCAAGCGATGTTTCATTTTCTCCAGACAACACCACCTGCTGATTAGTCCGTTCACCCAGCGGGTAAAGGGCACGGTATCGCGGCCGTGACCGTGCTACATTCGCACACCCACATGCACGCATGTGACTTGGACACACACACTTAGAGACACGTACAAACCATAGAAAGTGTCACCATTATGCACCAAGAATTATTCAGTTGAAAACGATATTGCTCCAGGTTCCTTTTCAGCTTTGCTAAACTTAGGTAAAGGGGGCCTGGTGGGCAGAAGCAGAAGTTTAAGAAACAATTCCAGAAAAAAAAGAATCAGGAGCTGCTGCTTGCACTGGTCAGCAGCGCAGGGAGGAAGAGATCGGGGAGCTGAGTTCGTGTTCAAGGGCACGATGGTGCGGCCCCCCGGGCTGCCTGTGGGAGCGGGGGCTGGGGGGGGCAGGCCGCCCAAGCTGCCGCAGCCCGGGGTTGGGGGCCCCGCAGGGACTAGGCCAGGGAACGGCCTCCGGGGACGTGGAGGCGGGTCCCGTGGGGCTCACAGGAAACAGGTGCTCCCGAAAGGACCCGGGAACCTCGTGCCGCCTCCATGCCAGGGCCGAGAAGCATCGTGCTGGGTGCGGGACACCTATCGGCCCTGAGAGTGGCGGCTGCCCTTGCCCCACGTTCCAGGGGTCGCTCGGGGCGGACCAGGCCGCCTCCATCCTCCTGGGTCGCCTTGGCCCGGCCTCGTCCCCCATGTTCCTTCCAGCACTCAGCTCTAGTGGGGGTCGCCTGATCCAAGGTCTTACCACCCAGGTACTGGGGAAGCAGGCGACTGAGACTGGGGGGCTTCCCTGTGCTCGCGATGCCTGCGGGGAACGGGGAGCTGGTGCTCCCCGACATCGGCCCACGGAGGGAGCAAGAGAAACAAGGAAGATGGAGGCGAAGCCACCCCAACCCTGCATCTGTCCCGCTGTGGGTGCTGCACTGGGTGCGGGAAAGGTGGGTCATCCTGCAGGCTCAGCGCGAGACCCAGCGCGGTCCGGTCTCGTCAGCTTTCGGTCTCTAATGACCTTACTTTCCCCTTTGATTTGCTCACTTCTTGGGGTCTGGCTGGACCCTGCAGGGTCTCTGATTCTGACCAAGGGAAGCCCCTTTAGAAAGATGTAAAATTGGGATGCCCAGGTGGCTCTGTGGTTGAGCAGATGCCTGCCTTTGGCTCAGGGAGTGACCCCGGGGTCCTGGGATCCAGTCCCGCGTCGGGCTCCCTGCATGGAGCCTGCTTCTCCCTCTGCCTGGGTCTCTACCTGCCATGACCCTGTTTCCAAACAAGTTCATCTCTGAGCTCTCAGGGGGTTGGAACTCCTGTATAAGGATTGTGGGGGACGCCACTCAACCCCTAACAACTCCAATACATTAAAATCTTAAGCGATTCCCTTTCTGTGTTCGTTAAATTCTTTGGAAGTTACTTTCCTTAAAGAAATTGAATGCTCTTTTCTTTTCTTTTCTTTTCTTTTGTTTTTTTTTTCTTCTAAATTAACATTCTTCTAGTTAAAATGAATTTCCCGTATTTCTCAAGAGCAGGTTCTGTTTGTGATCAAGAACTTTTTCTTCCCCAATTCATATTTAGAGGGTTTTTTAAATTATTATTTAATGTATTTTCTAAAGATTTGAAAATGTAATGTTTGGATTTTTTTTTTTTACACAAGATGAAAAATACGCCTCTGACAGATTGCAACAGATTTCACCTTGAGGCCATGTAGGCTTTAGGGATTGGGACTGAGGTATTGTTTCTGCTCAGAGGGAAACCTTGGGAGAGAAATCAGATGTAACAAAAGCACATCAGCGGCATAGATTGGCTCATGCAACTGTTTCATTATTATGGATGATTTCTAGAAAAAAAGTGGATATTCACTTTATGGCTTCTTTCAGAAAACAAAGGTACTAAATGTGTGTATTTCTGATGGTTGAAATAAAGAAACAGAAGGGACGATCCCCTGTGTCTCCAAAATCAACCACCAGCATTCGGACACAGCGTGACCCCTTCTTGCACCTGCAGGAAAGGAAGCAAGTTCAATTCTCATCCTCCCCATGATCCGGTCACCAAGCCGGGATTGGACGTCCCTCTCCGTTCATGCGTTGCGTGCAAGAGGTGTTTCTCTCTGCATTGACCGATTCCCTCTTTATGGTTTTAATGCTGTATGTAAGGAACTCTTCTTGTTGTAGGTCTCTGACCACATGTTATTTAAAAATCGTATTCATGAAGCCATTTTAATGACACGCATGACTATTCACCTACCGCTGAAGGAGAGGAGAAGGATGTAACCACTGCAGGAAACCGAATTTGACTTCAGAAGGAAGCCCGAGAAGGGATCTCTCAAAGGTCCAATGTCCATCAAATTATCCGTAGCGATTCGCTCTAGATTGAAATATTTTACATGAGTTCTTTGCATGTTTACTTTTTGCCGATGTTCTGTCCTATGCTTCTTTCCTATAAATTGCACCGTGTGATACACAGTTGAAAAAGAACAAGAAACAAACCAGAAGGGGAGAGAGGACAGGCTCGGCGTTTCTGCAAACACCTGTTTCGTTGGTATGAAAGAGAGCGTCTTGGACGGCGCCAAACAAAAGATGCGCGAGAGGAGACACTGCCCTTCCGGCTGCCCAGGCTCTGGCTGCAAGAGGCACAGAAGCAAAGTGGCCCCTGGTGGTTCCCACAGATCCTGCAGCACCTTCCATCTCTCCTGGTCCTCGGCGACATGGCCTTGATGCTCCTCAACCAAGAAGTGAGGGCTGTGCCTCCGGCAGCGGAGCTGGGACAGAGGGCTCGTGAGTCTCTGGAAAAGAAATGTTATGGATACTGTCTGACTCCTGGGCCTATGACAGAGATGGCGATGCGGGGGCACCTGGTCCCTGGGATCCTAGCACTTGGCCTGAAAGCCAGAGAAAAGATGTCCCAGTGTCCCGAGGCCCGCCCGTGTGACTATAGGCTTCTATAAAGGCAGGAAGGCCATTCTTGAGTCCCTCCAGCCCATGTGCCCCTGGAGGGGTCCGGGACCCCAACTTCTGGGCTTTCTTTGGGCCCGAGACCCTAGGCATTGTGGGTTTGAAGCAAGCCACCCTGCTGCAGCCCCCTGGCTTCCTGACACGGAGTCTGTGAGCACGACTAGTGTTGCTGTTTCACTGTCCGGACTCCGGGGTGGTCATCACACAGAAATACAACCCGAGCACGTAAGTCAAGCTGGATTAAGAAAAAAGGAATTCATTGATTGATATCAGTCACTTATCCTGAAGCTTCCTTCCAGTGCACCCTCTCCACAGCCAAATGCCTCATCTTCCCTCCCAACTCGGGTCCTCTTGAGGGCTTTCTGTTTTATTGAGTCACTTCTGTACCTCAGATGTGAAGAACGGTTCTCCCTCTTGCCCACCGCAGCATCCGGTTCATTACAAAGGACTTTCCATTTTGCATTCTGACTTTCCACCGGATTCTATTCTCTCCGTTTTGACACACCAGACAACAGACTCTTAACGACGTTCATCCCTGGATGCGTCTACTGTGTGACCCCTGCCTTGGCTTCCTGGCCACGCTTGCCAGAGTCCACATCAGGATGAAGACCTCATCATCTTGCATTTCTGCATACTCCTCAGTCGCCCTGCTCCATCCCCGGATGGGTACTGACGTCCTCCGCAGGACTCACATGCCCTAAATGGAATCGAGCCATCTGTTCAGCCTTGTCTCAGCTGACTCTTGGTGTTGGCTTTGCTCTCATGGGACAGTCCCGTGGCCTTTCTATTTCTTGAATGAGTTACACCATTTCCTACCATGGGGTCTGCGTGCATGCTGCTCCCTCGGGAGCGCTCCCTCGCCCCTTCCCATAATGGCTCTTTGACCTAGTTACCTAGAAGTAATCTTTCAAGTCTCAGCTTCTGCTATTTGCTTGGAGACTTCCCCACAACCATCTCACTGAGTTTAAAGGAGAACAAAGTAATATTTTATTCAGTGAAGACAAAACTTACTGAAACAGGTTAAATACAGCTTATTTTACGAAAGAAGGCTTTTCTTAGGGAAAAGGAAAAGTGCACTGACATATACGTGAAACCCACAAAGGAATGCAGTTATTTTGAAGTCGGAGAGAAAATAAGCACCCTTGATGTTGATTGGCTTGCAAGAGGAGGAATGTCTTTCATCAATACTTAACAGCCCACGTGGACCAGACCCCTTTTCTTTGAATCTGATAAATGCTGCTGATAGAATTCATTTGGATGAGACTTCTAAAGAGATATAGGAACATATGCAAGTGTCCTGTGGCACTCAGTTGACAGCGCCTTGCGGTGTGGACGCTGTCCCACTTCCACCACGGGCGCTGACGCCTGCCACCTTGTTCCTCTGCACCAGGAGATGACAGGTGGACAGCTCTCCTGGGCTGCCGTGCTACCTGCCGCCACAACCAGCAGGAGACTCAGCGCCATCGGCCTACAACTTCAGGACCAGGGTACCTGACGTTTAGTCTAGATCCTGAGCATTCGTGTGGCAAAATGAACTTTCATGTGCCCAATCCTGGGTTGGCACTTTCATATAATCATTTAATCATTGCAAAAATCTGGGAGGAAGGGGACATGGACCTTATGCGTGAGAGCCACTCGGATCCACTCTGTTATTCGGCAAGTGCTTATCAACTGGCCCTCGTGTTCACGTAAAGCGGGAGACAGAGGGTGCACGTGATTCCTTCACTGAATTTACAACAACCCAACAAGATCAATTAAGAATATCCATTAAGATAAGCCTGCTAGGTGCTTAAATATAGGGATCTGGAGGAGACATCATTACATGTGGTTTAAGAGGTTTCTAGTATCAATTGATATGTCAAAGGACATAACTATGAAAAGTCTTAAAGGATGATATGATTCTAACTAGTAGATTACTTCATCGGTGGTGCTGGATGACGCTCTCTGGTCCCGGGTCCTTGTTGCCCTTGCCTGTGTATCTCTTGTTCTGTCTGGGTCCCCCCAGAGTGGGCACTCCCTTGATTTGGGACCCTTGTGGTTACATGCAGAACAGTTTATGAATTTCTGTTCACAGTCATGAGTGGCAGGTATTTTTTTTTACTATATTATTACTATTTTTTTGCTTTCCTGAAGTAGCAAAAGTATCTTGACTGCCTGTCTTATTTATCACCCAAAAAAAGAAACATGGATGTCACATCTTTGTTTTCTTTTTCACATTTGTTTAAACTCTGGGTGTCTTTTTCAACTCTGTGATGTTTTCCATCCAAATGAGGACAGAAACGTGACGAGGTAGCATTGCACGAACAGCAGGCGTGCCTGGCTCCTTCCCCTGCCTGCGTGTGGCCACCTCCCCGACAATCCCGGGAGCGCTGCTGTTTAACCAGAATCATGGGAGAGTGCCCTCGGTGCTCCAGAACCCACGTTCTGTGATTTTGTGTGATTTCCCTCGGAGAGGGTCATAATGTCTCCCGGGATGGTCCCGCCCACATGGCACAACTCTTTAAATCCAGGGTCGCCCACCATAACCTTTCACGGATTCCCTTTCTGGTAGCCCACAGAAACATAGAAAGGCAAGCTTGACCTCTCTGGGAACTCAAATGCACTCTCTTTACATGCAAGCAGGATGCAGACCGTCCTAGGGCACAGAATTTCACCTCGTCTGTCTGACTTTTGGGATGCCTGACCTAGCCTGAGCACTCTGTAACACATCCTTCGGGTTAGACACAAAGATGGGAACTGTGTGTATGTAGTTATTGTCTCATTCAACATCTTAATTTACCAGATTTTTATTATTGTGTGTGTGTGAAAGGCTTTTTGCTAAATGCCGCAGTGGGTCAGAGGGCAACGGGCATTCTGTCACCCTTCCGTGCACTCGCACTTTTCTGAGTAGAAAAGTGTATGTTTTGATGTCCTTTGTTTGCAATACACACATCTCCCTTTTTCCAAGTGGGATGAAAGGGATCCCTGGGTGGCGCAGCAGTTTAGTGCCTGCCTTTGGCCCAGGGCGCGATCCTGGAGACCCGGGATCGAATCCCACATCGGCTCCCGGTGCATGGAGCCTGCTTCTCCCTCTGCCTATGTCTCAGCCTCTCTCTCTCTCTGTGTGTGTGACTATCATAAATAAATAAAAATTAAAAAAAATAAACGTGTATGAAAGATGGTTTCTCCTTTAAAGAGCTTAAAGGTGTCTTGCACATGGGCAGGAGAGGTGAGAGCCACACTTCTTGGGGGGTCACAGGCTGGGATTGGGAGGACATCCCGGAGGAAGCGCAATCTGAACGGGCTCTTGGCCCAGGACACAGAGACAGAAGAGGCCTCGCATCCATCCAAGCCCCAAACCAGCCACTTATCCTCTCCACGTCTCCATGTGTAGACAGGAGCCCCTGGACACAACAGTTCCCAGAAGTGCTGGGGAAACGAAAAAGAATCCAAAGAGTGCCGAGTGCTGTCGTTGTGAGGTCAAGCAAATGTGGCTGGAGGAAGCAGGGTGCTCCCGACGGGGATGAGAGGTGCTTCCTGGGTGAGCCAGTGGAGAACCCCAGGCTGTGCCCCGCATCCAGCGAGAGGAGCATGTTCTTCAGTGGTAGACTGGGGGCCAAGGTCTCACGTGCATCACAGAGTCTGTCTCTTTCTCATTTTTTTCTTTAAGATTTTATTTATTTATTCATGGGAGACACACACACACACAGAGAGAGAGAGAGAGAGAGAGAGAGCAGAGACACAGGCAAAGGGAGAAGGAGGCTCCATGGAGGGAGCCCCACGTGGGACTCGATCCCGGGTCTCCAGTATCAGGCCCTGGGCTGAAGGCGGAAGTAAACTGCTGAGCCACCCGGGGTGCCCTCTTTCTCAGATTTTAATCAGATTAATATAATACATTGCTTTAAATTCGTTAGTTTGTCAGGACTTGGACTGTCGACCAACACTGAAAAGTAACTGTGTGCCATTCACAGGAAGGTGGAAGCACCTCAAGTGTCCGCCCACAGATGAATGTATAAACAAAACATGGTCTATCCCTACCATGGAAGCTCTGACAGCTAGAATTGGATAAAATGGCATATTTGGTGTTGTTTATATTTTACCATATTTAAAAATCTCTCCCCCCCCCAATGATGCAATGGTTAACATGGACAACAAGGTAGTTATTCTTCTCCTAGCTTCTGAAAATGTGCGGGTTGATAGACACCAGGATAAAATTAGGGACCTCCGAAGGTGGTCTCCCATTTGATAAAGGTTATAAAAAAGAGGGGAGAAAAGATCCATCCATGAGTGTTCCCCAAACTTTCCTGACTTACCATTTGAGAATTTATTTTCCTCTGTGCATAGATTTGTTCTAGGCCATTCTGGGGCTATTATTTTGCTTATGTGATAAAGATCCTCTTCTTTGGTGATGAGTTAACAGTAGCATTTCTCTCAAGGCTGCTACACCTCCCTTTCTTTATATAAAAGGAGAAGCAAGTGCTTGCAGAAGGAACCCATTTCTAGTGAATTTAGGTAAAGATGCAAATATGAAAGCTTTGAATGCAGATTCTAGTTTTACCAAAAAGTCTGAACAGAATAGAGAATCCAGAAGTGGACTCTCAACTTTATGGTAAACTAATATTCGATCAAGGAGGAAAGACTATCCACTGGAAAAAAGACAGTCTCTTCAATAAATGGTGCTGGGAAAATTGGACATCCACTTTCTTGCACCATACACAATGATAAACTCAAAATGGATGAAAGATCTCAATGTGAGACAAGATTCCATCAAAATCCTAGAGGAGAACACAGGCAACACCCTTTGAACTTGGCCACAGCAACTTCTTGCAAGATACATCCGTGAAGGCAAGAGAAACAAAAGCAAAAATGAACTATTGGGACTTCATCAAGATAAGAAGCCTCTGCACAGCAAAGGATACAGTCAACAAAACTAAAAGACAACCTGCAGAATGGGAGAAGATATTTGCAAATGACGTATCAGATAAAGGGCTAGTTTCCAAGATCTATAAAGAACTTATTAAACTCAACACCCAAGAAACAAACAATCCAATCATGAAATGGGCAAAACACATGAAGAGAAATCTCACAGAGGAAGACATAGACATGGCCAACATGCACATGAGAAAATGCTCCGCATCATTTGCCATCAGGGAAATACAAATCAAAACCACAATGAGATCCCACCTTATCCCAGTGAGAATGGGGAAAATTGACAAGGCAGGAAACCACAAATGTTGGAGAGGATGCAGAGAAAAGGGAACCCTCCTGCACTGTTGTTGGGAATGTGACCTGGTGCAGCCACTCTGGAAAACTCTGTGGAGGTTCCTCAAAGGGTTAAAAATAGATCTGCCCTACCCAGCAATTGCACTGCTGGGGCATTACCCCAAAGATAGAGATGCAATGAAACGCCGGGACACCTGCACCCCAATGTTTCTAGCAGCAATGTGCACAATAGCCAAACTGTGGAAGGAGCCTCGGTGTCTATCGACAGATGATGGATAAAGAAGCTGTGGTCTCTGTATACAGTGGGATATTCCTCAGCCATTAGTAATGACAAATACCCACCATTTGCCTCGATGTGGATGGACCTGGAGCGTATTATGCTGAGTGAAATAAGTCAATCAGAGGACAAACAGTATATGGTCTCATTCATTTGGGGAATATAAAAAATAGTGAAAGGGAATAAAGGGGAAAGGACAGAAAATGCTGGAAAATATCAGGAAGGGAGACAGAATATGAGAGGCTCCTAACTCTGGGAAATGAACTAGGGGTGGTGAAGGGTAGGAGGGCAGGGGGTGGGGGTGAGTGGGTGACGGGGACTGAGGGGGGCACTTGATGGGATGAGCAATGGGTGTTATTCTATATGTTGGCAAATTGAACACCAATAAAAAATAAATTTATATAAAAAAAACTGAAAAAATCCCTCTCAACCATCATCTTTGCCTTTATTACCAAACGAAGAGGTAAAAAAAAAAAAAAAAAAACAACAAAACACAAAAAAAAAAGAACAACAAAAAGCAAAAAGAACAACAACAACAAAAAACTCATCTTTATTCCCTGAAACATCGAGTCATTCTTATTGCTGAAAACCACTTTGCCGTGCAAGGACAAGACCCTGGACGTCCTTCTAAATCACTCTTAAACTACCGTTAAGGACGGTGGCCAGGACCGAGGAGGGGGATGTGTTCCTTGTTGCAAACATTGTCCTTTGCCATTGGAGGGAAGAAGCATGTGTGCGCCATCGGGGAACCCCGGCCTGCGCTTCCTGCCCACGGTCGGTCTGTCCTCCCGTAAAACGCCTCCATATCAGCTCCCAAGTCAGCGAGGAGCCACCAGGGCGGTCAGCGACGGCAGGAGGAAACTGGCAGAAGTGGAGTAAATAAGTGTCCTCTGCTTTATATTCATCATCCTGTGTCATCCTCGCAGGGATTTCCCAAGGCGGGTCGTCTGAGACAAGGGACAGCTGAGCTTGTCTCACGTGCGTCCAAAGCACCGGAGCCCCTGGTTGAACCGAGGTGTGAGGGGGCCCAGGGAAAGTCCCCGCCTAGCATCTTCCCGGGAGACCAGCATCGTGGGACGGCCACGGGGTCCCTGGAGGGATCCTGCAGCTCGCGCTCCTGATCTCCTGCACCCTCGGTCCGAGGTGCGGGTGTGCGACAGCTGCCCTGGGCCAGAGACCAGCCTAGAGCCCTGATCTCTCGCTGCCTCCGCCGGGACTAATACAGTATCGGTGAACAAGTACAAAGATGGGGACATTTCATCCCTAAAGAGAACTTCTCAAAATTCGTATTCGTAATATCTGTCCTCTGGCCGTGTTGTCATTCCAATTCCATGCTGACGCCTGGGAATGGTGTGATCTGGGGCTTGTATCCACACGCCCCTGCCACCATGTCTGAGTAGCTGCTGGTAGGCTTGGGGGGGCGTTGGGTTCTCCCACGATGTCCTCTTTATAAGGTTGACGTGCGTGGAGAAGCTCGATGTTTGGAAAGGATGCACATCCCGTCCTGAGTATGCATTTGACTCCCAGGGGCGCGTGTAAGAGTCGGGCTTTCCTCTCTGGGGTCGTGTGAACCCGAGGAGGGAAGCGGGGGCTCTCTTGGGAAGAAGCTGGGCTGACCACCAGAAATCAGTGGGTCCACAGAACACTCCTCGGGCGGGACGTGAATTAAAACGGGGTCTTGTAGAAACATCACCTCTCTCTTTCCAGAAGACTTCCCGGCCGAGCCCTTGCTACCCTCCTGTTCACTGTTCTCCCATCACCGAGGCTCCCGTGGGAGGGGGCTTCCTCTTGCCCTGCAGTCCTCTTGGGAATGGACGTACCGAACGCCAAGATGCCTACAGCTAAAGACACGACTGTCCATTTGTCATCCCCGTCTCTCCACCGCCGGAAATGGAACCCCTCATCAAGCGCCATGAATGCTCAGAGGGCAAAACTCACGACCCGGCTGTGGTCCCACAGTCGTGGAAAATGTGCACTGAGCTGTGAGAATTGCCAGAAGTCTTGTGTTTCTGTTTTCTTTCATTGTGTTTTTTGTTTTGCTCTTCTCTGAACCCAGCCATTGGGGACATTGTGGCATTTTATCAAACGTGCCATCACTAAACCTAACATTTCAACATTCTTATATTCTCTAACCTTCCAACAAGTTGGGGAAAGAGCTCTCAAAGTATGGATTTTCAGGTGGTAAATACACGGAATCTCCGAGACTCAAAGAGAAATGCATGTTTACAATTTGCGGTTTTGACGGGAAGTGGTGTTTTCTCATTTGGTTCTCATCATGCTGCCGCATTGCAAATGACATAATGATACTGAATCTGAGCACAGGCACTTGTAATGATAGGATGCGAGGGAATCATAGAAAGACGGTCCCCGTTGCAAGGAAGTGTTGTGGCTCCGCTGCAGCTGGAGGGACAGTTGGCAATTTGCAACCTCTTCGCGGCTGAAGATGTTTAACAGATAAGATGGGATCGCTTCCCCAGGTGAGCTCCAGGTGGAGAAAATACTTGGCTTCCCATTCCTTCGAGAGGGAGGAAATGGCAAGAAAAGAAAACGCTGAGAGAGAGAGACAGACAATAAATCAAAAGCTAAATGACACCCGAGAATGGATGTTGAGTACTTAGGAGCCCAAATATCAGCACTGCCTCATTAGACACATGAAAGGGGACATGCAGCGGAATTATCGCAGCCGCACAGGCTCTTCCAAGCAGCAGCCTGGGCTGGTGGTGCCTTCATTCAGCCGAGGAGGGGGCCGGCCCGGGCAGCAGCTGTGCCCGCCACTGGGAGGAGGGGATGTGGGGACAAGGTGTCACCCTCAAGGGCTCGCCTGGAGAAGAGCGAGAGCACAGAGCATCCCGTCCGCGGGGGGACGAGCGCTGACGAGATGCTGCAGGAGCTCCTGCGGTTAGGAGGCTCCTGGGGCCCCCGGGTCTGAGCAAAGGGTCCCACAAGTGACACGGAGAGAAGCAGAAGGGGGGGGTGAGGCGCACAGAGCGGTTGCAACAGGCTTTGGGGGGAGGGGGGGACCACAGTCCAGGCCCGTGGCCAGGACGCCGTGGGGAGGTAGCTGGCGGGGCTGCGGGGACCCACAGGGCACGGCTGAGGCTTGAACCCGCTTCTGAGAACGAGAGGGGCCGGAGGGGCAGCAGAACCAGCACATCCTGGTCCTCGGGGACAATCCCAGCGAGTGGCCTTCGAGACGGCCTTCCTTTAAAATCCCTTGGTTAAGGACATCGCAGCAAAGAACCGCGGATAATCGGATAATCCGCAGAGGAGAAATGAGCGTGACGTGGGTCCAGCCTTCGATCTCCAGGGTCGGTCGGCGGGACTGGGGCAGCGGCCCAGGGAGGTGCAGGCATGGGAGCTCCCCGGGGCAAGGAGGGCCCACACCCCCGAGCTCGGGCACTGGCGGGGCTCAGCCCGGGGACGTGCCGGGCCACTCAGGAGAGGAGCACGTGGGCCCGGGGCTCCCTGGAGGCATCAGGCTGCTCTCGGCAGGTGTGTCCACTAGGGTCTGCTCCACCTGCAGGGGCCCACGATGCCGGGTGACCCTGTGGCCAGCACGGCCGCCCGCCGCCCCGAAATGGAGCCGCAGCTCAAGGCCGACTGTGGGAGGAGGACATGGAGGCGGAAACGGTGCAGTTTCCATGGTGAGCCGCGGGCACCTGCCGGCGTGGCTGCATCGGGGCCTTTCCCGGGACGTGCGGCCCCTCAGCACCAGGAGCTGGGGCGGCCCAGGGGCTCAGTGCGGGAAGCGTCTGCCTTGGGCTCAGGCCGTGACCTCAGAGTCCTGGGATCGAGCCCCGCGTTCCCGCCGGCAGCGGAAGGTCTGCTTCTCCCTCTGCCCTCCCGCCCCCTGCTCATGCTTGGTCTCTGCCCAAATAAATATATAAAATCTTACAAAAAAAAAAAAAGAAGCCAGAAGCTTTTTATTCCTTTCAAGCAAGTTTTAACTGCGCGGATAGCCCCAAAGCCTTGCCGCAGGATTGTGTCCTCAGCGCACATCAGCCTGTCCCGCCACCGCGTGGGATGTCCCGTCTGCAGCACCGTCCTGCTCCTCCCGCCCCAACTTTCTGCCCTGCAGACAGTGATAGAGCGGAGCAAGGCGCAGGCCTCTAAGCGGGGCACAGCGGTGGGGGGGGCCCTTCTTGCTGCTTCTTCAGCTCCCAGGGGGTGGGGACATTTGTATGTCACACCCCACATTATTGCCTGATTTTTTCCTAATTTAAAAAAAATCGAAGGAAGGGAAGATGGCAGAGGAGTAGGGTCCCCAAATCACCTGTTCCCACCAAATTACCTAGATAATCTTCAAATCATCCTGAAAATCTACGAATTCGGCCTGAGATTTAAAGAGAGACCAGCTGGAATGCTACAGTGAGAAGAGTTCAGCTTCTATCCAGGTAGGAAGAAGGGGAAAAGAAATAAAGAAACAAAAGGCCTCCAAGGGGGAGGGGCCCCACGAGGAGCCGGGCTGAGGCCGGGGCGAGTGTCCCCAGGACAGGAGAGCCCCGTCCCGGAGGAGCAGGAGCTGCACCAACCTTCCCGGGAGGAAAGGGGCTCGCGGGGAGTTAGAGCAAGACCCAGGAGGGCGGGGATGCCCTCGGGCTCCCTGAGACACTAACAGACACCTGCACCCCGGGAGAGTGCGCTGAGCTCCCTAAGGGCTGCAGCACGCAGGGCGGGACCCAGAGCAGCTCCGAGGTGCTCCGGGGCGGCTCCGCGGAGGGGGCTGCGGGGCGGGAGCAGCTGGGGGGGGCCAGGGCAGAGGAAGAGGCTCCGGGGAGAGGGCTGCGGGGGCGGGAGCAGCTCAGAGGGGCTCAGGTGGTGGCTCCGCGGAAGGGGCTGTGGGGCTGGAGCAGCTGGCTGGGGGGCTTGGGACGGAGGAAGAGGCTCCGGGAGGAGGTGCGGGGCGGGAGCAGCTTGGAGGGGCTCAGGCGGAGGAAGACGCTCCGCGGAGGGGGCTGCGGGGCGGGAACAGCTTGGAGGGGCTCGGGCGGAGGAAGAGAGAGGGGCTGAAGGGGCTGGGGAAGCAGGGAGGGGAGGGGGGAGGGAAGAGGAGGGGGGGGGGGAGGGAGGAGGGAGCGGGGCGGGAGGGGGGGAGGAGGAAGGAGAAAAGGAGGGGGGCGGAGGAGGGGGAGGGGATGGGAGAGGGGGGGGGAGAAGCGAGGAAGAGAAGAGGAGGGGAGGAGAGAGGGAGAAGAGGGGAGGGGAGAGGAGGAGGAAGAGGCGGAAGGAGAGGGGATCGAGGGGCGGGGAGAAGCAGGGGGGGGGGGGGGGGGGCCGCGGAGGGGGCTGCATGGAGGGAGCAGCTTGGAGGGGCTAGGGCAGAGGAAGAGGCTCCGCGGAGGGGTCTGCGGGGCGGGAGCGCAAATCCAACAGCGCAGGCCCCACAGCACAGGGCGCCAGGACACAGCCCAGGATCTGGCCTCCCCCGGGACAGGCAGAGGCCCGGAGGGCCCAGGACAGCGAGGACGCTCCTGCCCCAGGCTGAGCAGATCAGCGGCCCCGCCCTGGAGCCTCAAGGCCCTGCAGACCAAGAGCTTTGTAGTTACTGCAGGAGCTGACTCCAGGGCTCCAGACCTGCTTCCGCCCCTGCGGTTGTTACTCCAGGGGCCTCACGGGGTAAACAACCCCCACTGAGCCCTGCACCAGGCAGGGGGCAGAGCAGCTCCCCCAAGTGCTAATACCTGAGAATCAGCACAACAGGCCCCTCCCCCAGAAGACCAGCTAGACGGACAACTTCCAGGGGAATTCAAGGGACTTAAAGTATACAGAATCAGAAGATACTACCCCGTGGTTTTGTTTTGCTTTGTTTTGTTTTCTTTGTTTTGCTTTTTTAAAAATTTTTTTATTTATTATGATAGTCACAGAGAGAGAGAGAGGCAGAGACACAGGCAGAGGGAGAGAAGCATGCGCCATGCAACGGGAGCCCGATGTGGGATTCGATCCCGGGTCTCCAGGATCGGGCCCTGGCCAAAGGCAGGCGCCAAACTTGCTGTGCCACCCCAGGTATCCCTTGTTTTGCTTTTTGATTTCTGTTTGCTTCCCCCAACCTTTTTTTCCCTGTATTCCCTTTTCTTCTTTTTTTTTCTTTTTTCTTCCTTTTGTCTTTTTTCTTTTTCTCTTTTCTTTCCTTCTTTCTCTCCTCTCTTTTTCTCCTTTTCACCAATACAACTTGTTTTTGGCCACTCTGCACTGAGCCAAAATGACTAGAAGGAAAACCTCACCTCGAAAGAATTCAGAAACAGTCCTCTTCTCCACAGAGTTACAAAATCTGGATTACAATTCAATGTCAGAAAGCCAATTGTCAGAGAGCTGGAGAAAAGACAGGCAAATAGATCCTCACCCCAGCAAGAAGAAGAGGGTTAAAAACGATTTGAGCAGAACTCAATGAAATAGAGACCAGGAAAAACCTGCGACTGATCAACACAAAATCAGGAGTTGGTTCTTTGAAAGAATTAGTAAGATAAACCATTAGCCAGCCTTATTAAAAAGAAGAGAGAAAGACTCAAATTAATAAATCATGAATGACAAAGGGGAGATCACTACCAACACCAAGGAAATACAAACGATTTTAAAAACTTATTATGGGCAGCCATATGCCAATAAATTAGGCAATCTAGAAGAAATGGACAGATTTCTGGAAAACCACGATTAACCAAACCTGGAACAGGAAGAAATAGAAAGCCTGAAGAGGCCGATAACCAGGGAGGAAATTGACGCAGTCATCAAAACCCTCCAAAGACACAAAAGTCCAGGGCCAGATGGCTTCCCTGAGGAATTCTATCAAACGCTTAACGAAGACACCGTACCTATTCTACTACAGCTGTTTAAAAGACAGAAAGAGATGGAGTACTTCCAAACTTCTTCTATGAGGCCAGCATCACCTTAATTCCAAAACCCAACAAAGACCCCACCCAGAAGGAGAATTAGAGACCAATATCCCTGATGAACATGGATGCAAAAATTCTCAACAGGATACTAGCCAATAGAGGCCAACAATATATTAAGAAGATGATTCAAAATGACCAAGTGGGATTTATACCCGGGATGCAATGCTGGTTCAACACACGTAAAACAATCAATGTGACTGACCATATCAGCAAGAGAAAAAACAAGAACCATCTGACCCTCTCAATAGAGGCAGAGAAAGCATTTGACAAAATAGAGCATCCGTTCCTGATCAAAACTCTTCAGAGTGTAGGGAGAGAGGGAATATTCTTCAGCATCTTAAAAGCCATCTACGAGAACCCACAGCAACTTTCTCAATGGGGAACCACTGGGAGCCTTTCCCCTAAGATCAGGAACAGGACAGGGATGTCCACTCTCACCACTGCTATTCAACATAGCACTAGAAGTCCTAGCCTCAGCCATCAGGCAACAAAAAGGAATAAAAGGCGTTCAAATTGGCAAAGAAAAATTCAAACTCTCCCTCTTCGCAGATGACATGATACTTTACATAGAAAACCCAAAAGAGTCCACCCCAAGATTGCTAGAACTCATACAGCAATTTGGCAGTGTGGCAGGATACAAAATCAATGCCCAGAAGTCAGTGGCATTTCTGTACACTAACAACGAGACTGAAGAAAGAGAAATTAAGGAGTCAATCCCATTTACAATTGCACCCAAAAGCATAAGATACCTAGGAATCAACCTAACCAAAGAGGTAAAGGATCTATACCCTAAAAACTACAGAACGCTTCTGAAAGAAATGGAGGAAGACACAAAGAGATGGAAAAATATTCCATGCTCATGGATTGGAAGAATTAATGTTGTGAAAATGCCAATGCTACCCAGGGCAATTTACACATTCAATGCAATCCCTATCAAAATACCATGGACTTTCTTCAGAGAGTTGATACAAATCATCTTAAGATATGTGTGGAATCAGAAAAACCCCGAATAGCCAGGGGGATATTGAAAAAGAAAACCATATCTGGGGGCATCACAATGCCAGATTTCAGGTTGTACTACAAAGCTGTGGTCATCAAGACAGTGTGGTCCTGACACAAAAACAGACACATAGATCAATGGAACAGAAGAGAGAATCCAGAAGTGGACCCTCAACTTTATGGTCAACTAACATTCTACAAAGCAGGAAAGACTACCCACTGGAAAAAAAGACAGTCTCTTCAATAAATGGTGCTGGGAACACTGGACATCCACATGCAGAAGAATGAAACTGGATCATTCTCTTACATCATACACAAAGATAAACTCAAAATGATGTAAGATCTAAATGTGAGACAAGATTCCATCAAAATCCTAGAGGAGAACACAGGCAACACCCTTTTTGAACTCGGCCACAGTAACTTCTTGCAAGATACATCCATGACGGCAAGAGAAACAAAAGGAGAAATGAACTATTGGGACTTCATCAAGATAAGAAGCTTCTGCACAGCAAAACTGAAAGACAACCTACAGAACGGGAGAAGATATTTGCAAATGACACACCAGATAAAGGGTTAGAAACCAAGATCTATAAAGAACTTATTAAACTCAAAAGCAAAGAAACAACCAATCCAATCATGAATTGAGCAAAAGACATGAACAGAAATCTCACAGAGGGAGACATAGACTGGCCACCAAGCACATAAGAAAATGCTCCACATCACTGGCCATCAGGAAATACAAATCAAAACCACCATGAGATCCCACCTCACACCAGTGAGAATGGAGAACATTAACAAGGCAGGAAACAACAATTTTTTGTCTGCTTTTTATTTAAAAAATGACCATGATTCTTTTGGGAGGTGATACAAGATTGCTTTCCAGTCAGATCATAATTTCCACAATTTCTGTAATAACTATAAATTTGAAAGTTTCTCACTCTCCCCACCCCAATTCACTTTTGGCACCTGTGTGTGAAATGTCACTTCCAAAAAAAGGGGGAAAATATGCTGAATACTGGGTTTTCATCACACAGTACTCCTTTCGTGAGGAAAAATGTTCTGGTTGCTAAATTGAGAATATTGATACAAGAATGCTTAACAATATCTCATCAGTAAAAGCCTTTTTCTAACCAACTCTATGGCTGTCTCAAAAAAATTACATAGAAATAGCAGCCAATTCCTAGAGGTAAAAAGGCAATGGCTTATCTTCTCCTTTTCCACTTCTCCTAATTTTACATTTAGAATTAGAGCAAATCTATGAGAGGTAGCAGAAGGTCTGGCACAGGCTCTGGCTTCATGATTTGAAAATACAATTTCAACTCATCACATTCTTCAGAAGAACTCATTATACTTAAAAGAAACACACAAAGAGGCTCTCTTCACCTCTGCATGCAGAGGTTGACCAGAAGGACATACATTGGTTACCAACAGAGAAGGATGAGCCTACGATCTGGCAATTAGGAGATGGTGTATCCAAAGATATAGTCTTGACCTGGTTAGAAAACTGTGTCATTTGTAAAGTATATTACTCTTGAGTCTTCACTTACTTGCTAAAAAGAAGCTTCTACACAAAAATCAGGATGCTACAGGAGAGAAATAGCTAACACAGGCTATAGTTGGCTAATATTTAAATACAAAGAATTCACTTCATTTTTCATATGTGTGAAGGGTTTGTGCGCTTGTTTTAACTGACCTATTTGGCCCAATTCATATTTATTTTTATATTTTATCCACCGTGCTTCAGATCCATGGGGTATGCCACAAAAACTTAATCCCAAAAATCTCCTCAGTTTTTATTAGAGCTTAATGGATTTATTTGAATACTTCTGTTAAGCTGATAAGAGTTAGTGGAGAGTCTTATCCTACTCCCTTCCCCAAACCTAATTAGACATTTTTATTTCAAACAAAAGATGGTGATATTATAAAACTAGGGAGGGAAATAAGATTGCTATGACAGTACACTTCTTTTTAGTTAACACTTATTTCTTACCTATAGCACTACTGTGTATATAAAACTTTTGGGAAGGAGAAGGGAAGAAGGAATTCCAAAGCCTCCCAACAAAGTAGCCATTCCAATGCATGGACAAGGGCTTATTTCTCCTGCAGCCACTGATTCACACAATCTTTTTCCCCTTTTAAAGAAGTATGTGTGAATGAGGTTGGGGAGAGCAGGAACACATCAAGGCGTCAACTATACTCTTCTCTTAATGAGCCCGCCCTAATGTCCTTAGTGGCGACTGACTTCATCGCCATCTTGGCTTTCACGGTAAGCAACATCTTTCTTTAAAACTTTTCTTGTTCTTGCTGCTTTTCTTGCCGTCTTGTCTTTGTTCTCGGACATGTTTTTGGCTCTGATTTCTCTCATTAGGTCAAAGAATACCTTGTCCACATTGGCTCGCGTTTTAGCTGATGTCTCACGTACTGCCACACCCCACTCCTCTGCTTTAGTTCCTTGCCTCTTCGATGGGCACCTGCCTCCGCTCCTCTAGGTCGGACTTGTTTCCATGACAAGCAATGGACTGGCCTTTTTTTTTTCTGGACCACATATCCATAATGGACATACAGTGCCCCAAGGCCCCTCAGATGCAAGAAAAATATCGTCCTTGTCTATGCTATACACCAACCAAGTAACACAACTGCTGCCACATCCTGGGCTCTCCTGGAAAGAGAGGTTCCTATAGACACTGGCGTGTGACCGTCCACATCCAGCTGTCCATTGAGCCTTGGGAGGCATAGCTACTGAGGTCTCCTCAATGCAGGAGAGAGTCGAACTTGAGGCCGCGGGCTTATCCCACCTGCAGGGGAGGTCTCCCCTGTTCTTCCTCAGTCCCTTGTTGGATGCCACCATACCAGAGAAGGTCAGCCCTCCCCAGTCCCCTTGGCTATGTAGGGAGCCCCATGACATCAACTGAGTGAACTGCAATGGAGTTTGTCTACTTTATGGATGGTATGAGCACCATGCTACAGGGGGGGAGCTCATGTGGAATATTTATGTCCCTAATAAAGGACACAACCCACCCAACAGTCAGCAGTAGAAGCCAAGCTTTAGGCTGCCATTTAGCTCTGGATGCCCTGGTCAGCAAATGGTTCCATCAGCACCTCTTACAAACTCTTGGGCCACTGTCTAAGAGTTGTTCCTTTAGGGTAAGGAACTCAGGGCACTCTTGCCTCAGAGATACCCCAAATATAAATCAAAATCACAGATGTCCCCCACATGCAGTAAGGCCACAATGCAAGGGCCTCCCTGGGACACCACTTGTCCTCCTTGGTGTTCCAACATTACAGATCGTGGCCAGACGCTCATTTTGCTTCTCAGGATACATAATGCTGGCCCTATAGGAGGGACTCAATAAGTAAAATCCCACCTCCCCTGGAGACCACAAGCAGCCAGTGGAACTGAGAGGCACACACTGGTCTCCTCAAACAACTCCTATCTTAAGCTTCAAGGTGTCAAACGGGCCTCCAGTGGAGGCCATCAGGGCCTTGACAACACAGAGTTTCAAGACAAAAGGATGCACGTGCAGTTATCCACAAGCCGACTTCGGACTGCCCCTGGGATGGGAGACCAGAGTGGCTGCTATCGGCGTGGGAAAGAGGGGCACTGGTCCAAAGAGTGTCCAGTAGATCGCACAGGTCGTGTGGCGGACTTTACTGAGCAGTATAACGGACAGTATGGAGCAGTGCGCACGCCGTACACCCTGGGCTGCGGGGAACCCACGTGTTACAAACGATGCATATGGAGCATCGACTCTTAGAAGCGCTACCGGGTCCGCTCTTATGAGGCAGTGGCGGCGGCAGCAGCAGCCTCTGCGTACAACTGCGCGGAGCAGTCCATGTCCCATCTGCCTCACGACCAGAGCACAGCTGGGACCAGTCACCCCAACCCCACTTCTGTTGATCCCTACGACAGACACCTGTTGCCGAGCTCAGGGGCTGCTGCCACTTCGGCTCTGTGGCTGCTGCCGCTGCCAACACCTCGTCCTACTATGGAAGGGACAGGAGCCCCCTTCGTCGTGCCACAGCTGTGCTCCCCACGGTTATGGGCCAGAGAGTGAGCTGCCGCAGGCCTCAGCAGCTGCACGGATTCTCTGTATGGCATGGCCCAGTGTGAGCGGGAGCACATGTGGACCGAGCACGGTGCTCAGCCTTTTGAAACTGGAGGTAGGATCATTGCGGACTGAACCCTGGGCTGCGGTCATATATGAGAACCTGCTCCGTGCGTCCCTTGCCACGATGTTTCCATTGCTTCGTGTTTGAGTAAACAAAGGAGTTTGTGACCAACTGTGTTTTCTTTCTTAATTTAATTCTTATAAGTTGACTTTTCTTTCCTCTTGATACTAGTCCCTGTAGCCTTTCACTCCGTTCCTTATATTCTCAGCCTCTGAGCAGCCCTAGGTAAGGATTATGCTGGCATCCCCTTTTTCCTGTACCGTGGATCCCCCTCTTATCTTGCTTTCCTTAGGAATTGAGCCCTTCTCCCTGTCTACCTGCAACATCTTCCTTTCCCTTTAAAATGACCATGTAGTGGCACGAGACCTTTTACTCTCTGTTAGCTCTGGGCCCTAACGTTTGAGGCTAATCTGAAACGGCTAGGACCATTGGGGTTTTGGGGGTGGGGGTTGTTGTTTGTTGTTTTGCTTTATGTCTGACCTGTGATCGTGGTACAGCATTAGCTGAAATTTAGCCTTGTTTTATTTCACTCCTCCCACTTTTTAAAAAAATATTTTGACAAATAAACGTTTCTAACACTTAAAAAAAAGTGAGAGAAAGAGGGAGAGTACGAGCAGGGGGAAAGGCAGAAGGAGAGACAAAGCGTTCCAAGCAGCCTTCTTGCCGAACATGCAAAGCTTGGCATCTGGCTTTATCCGACAACCAAGAGATCATGACCTGAGCCAAGATCAAGGGGGATGCGTAACCGACTGAGCCACTCAGATTTTATTGATTTATCCATGAAAGACACAGAGAGAGACAGAGACACTGGCAGAGGGAGAAGCAGGCTCCATGCAGGAAGCCCAATGTGGGACTCGATCCGGGCTCCAGGATCACGCCCTGGGCCGAAGGCAGGTGCTCAACCACTGAGCTACCCAGGAGAGGAAAAAAGGGGTTTCTGAGGCAGAGCATCATAAAGAGACCAAGGAGACATGAAATTATATGGCTTGCTCACACAACGCTGGTAGTGAAGTATGGCTGAAACCTCAAAGGCTGCAGATGGAGTGTTAATATGTTTTCAATGACGCATTTACAAGTTTTGACTTATTCATAGTCAAAGAGTGAGTTATGAGCAGACGACATGATTCTTTCTGTATTTGTATTCAAATTAAAAGGGAATGGAAGAAAAAAATAGGGAGATTACTGTCTCTCTAATTTATTGTTACTCCTTGCTGTTTCTTAAACTTCAGAATAGAATTACTACCATCATTTTTTTACAGTTTTTTAATGTCTTTTATTTTAATTCTTTTAAGTGATCTCTCTGCCCAACATAGGGCTTGAATTCATGACCCTGAGATAGATAAAGAGTTGCATGCCTTACCAACTGAGCTAGCCAGGAGCTCCATTATTCATTGATCATCTTCATAACTACAACTTTTTATATTCTTTGTTTTCCTCATCATCACTTAGCTGCTTTGTTTTCTTTGCAGCCTGTTCCACTAAGGAGCAGTTGGTGGCCTCTCTTATTCTTTAACTTGAACAAACAGAAGGAGTAGCAATGTAAAAGGGTCCAGGGCCAACTTGACTTCAAATTCTTCCTCATTTCCAATGTGTCTTACAAGACCTCTCTTTTTGTTCATTCTCTAGGATTAGAAGAAAGCCTTTGTTGTAATTTTAGTTAGCCTTATTAATGACACCTTTCCTTTATTTCAAATATTTGAGAATGTTTATATTATATGTAGGGATGAAGTTGAAGCCCACTGTTTGGGAGCCAAGACTGTATAGGAAAGACAGTATATAATACTTTGTGATATGAATGATTTATCTATCTCAGATTTCAGGTTACTGTTAACACTATTCTAAAAAGACAGTATCCATATATAGAAACATTTCTTATTGATAATGTTTTATGTAACTAAGTATTATGAAGATGAGTCCTTTTTGGTTTGATCTCTTTTTCCCAAATTAGGAATGAGTATTAAGATTTAGCATCAAGTTTATGATATATTTGAATTTTTGCTCCATGCATGCAACTTAATTTTTGTAAGTTAATACTGAGTTTTATAATATTAAAAACGGGTGTCAGCCTCACATGCCCAGCTGGTGACATGTGGGAAGCTAGTAGGGATGGGTCAGCTTAGAGCAAGTTAAGTACTGCATGAATGTATTCCAATTCAAAAGAAGAAAAACCATTCTGTCTGCCAAACAAAATATATTCTGAAGGCTGGCTGTTTTGTAATACTTGATCTGAAATTTTTGGGGTCTGAAATTTATAAAAGAATTAAATTATAAAATGCTAAATGGCTTGCCTTTATTATGAAGTAATCAGTTACTTTATTTTTTATTTATTTATGATAGTCACAGAGAGAGAGAGGAGAGACAGAGAGAGAGAGAGGCAGAGAATAGGCAGAGGGAGAAGCAGGCTCCATGCACCAGGAGCCTGATGTGGGATTCGATCCCGGGTCTCCAGGATCGCGCCCTGGGCCAAAGGCAGGTGCCAAACCGCTGCAACAACCCAGGGATCCCAATCTGTTACTTTAAAATCAAAGAGAAGAAGAACTGGGGGGGGTGGAAGGGGAGGGGGGGGGGGGGTGGGAGTGAATGGGTGACGGGCACTGGGGGGTTATTCTGTATGTTAGTAAATTGAACGCCAATAAAAAATTAAAAAAAAGAAATAAAGCAAATATCATGAAACCTAGTTATTACAATTGCCATCTGTATTTATAATAACATTGGTAGCTATTTTTTTCTAATAAGATGAGTGGAATTTCCTTGATTATAGGTTTATTTTTATTATTTCTATTTTGAAACGGCCAATATGCTTATGAGTAAGATTTGTGTGGTCAGCTTCTGTTCTTTCATAAACTTCAGATAAAAATCATTTTAGCTGTAACCAAAACCTGAAGTCTTTAAAAAATGGCAGATGTTAATTTAAAAACAGCATATACTATTTAGTTTGCTGTGTGATTATGGTCTAATGGAAGTTTCATAAGCTTTCTTTTCCCCTAACTCAGAAAAGTATATGTCCAAAAAGAGTTTTGGAGTATGTCCTTAGCCAAGAATTTTATCCACTTAACATATGTTTACAAACTTATATAAAGCAAAAAAGAATTGTAGGTAACTATAGTGAGCAAGAAATATAGTTTTGCTCATATTATCTGATGTTTGCCAAAAGAAGAATAAAAGATGTATGAATTAAATCATACAGAGAAAAATACACGTTTGAGGGAAATTCAACAAGAAACAGATATCCCTGAAAGAGAACTTGGTAGAGCCCTGCAGTCCCTCGCCTGTGGTAAACCAACACAGCGGGTTCTTACAAAAGAAACCCAAGTCCAAGGGAACAGAAAATGGCCACAGATTCACAGTTAATGATCAGTTCACATCCAAAGTACACAGAGTCAAGACTCAAACAGTTGCTGCCAAACAAGGTGAATCTGACCCAGAAAGGAAAGAAACGAGGCAGAAAGTAGATGACGACAGGAAACATGAGATCGAAGCTGCTATCCTGCGGATAACGAAATCCAGAAAAGAAGATGCAGCACAGTGTGTTAGTAGCAGAGGTAACTCAGCAGGTGAAGGCTCGATTCTTCCCAAGTACAGTTGTTATTAAGAAACATATAGAAGGACTTATTGAAAGAGAATATTTGGCACGAACACCTGAGGATTGCAAAGTATACACATATGTAGCATAAAATGCGTTCAGAAATTTGATTTATCCTTGGACTGTACTCTTCGCATGGACTGAGAAGTTCTTTTAAATCATTAAATATTAAGACGACCATCTCTTCTATTAAATTACAGCACATGTTCTAGACCATTCAGATCAAGCCTTTATTCCTTTGAGAGTTTTCAACATCAATTGATTGAGCTCAAGGCTTTACAGAGTTTATCCCTGTAGAGATCAAATTTTTTTTTTTCTGGTTCTTCAAAATTTTATTAACAAAACCAGGGAGAGGGGAGGCAAACAGTGAGCAAACTGCACAGTCCCACCCAGGCACAGAGAATGGAGAGACAGAGGGACAGACAAGGACAGAAGAAATCCTGAGACCCCTCTGATACCGGCAGCGGGGTAGTCAAATGGTGGGTGGGCACAGGGAGAAACTCAGGGACCACTGGAGAGAAACAGATGAATGGCAGAGCAGCCAAACGGGGGATTCGGGCGGCTCCCGGGCCTGGAATGCAGAAACGTGGGGACTTCGGGGGCCAGTGAGGCTCCAGCGGTCAGCACTGGAGCGCGGCTCGGGAGTGAGCGGGTCATGCTGGATCCGTGAGGTGCAGCGTCAGGGCCAGTGATCCTGCCCGTCAGTCCCAGCGTGCGAACGGTGCGTTCCTGCTCAAACAGCTCGTCCGGCTTGTACCACGCGTGCACACGCTCCAGGGCCACTCCAGCAGCCGCAACCTCTCCCAGCAGTAATGCGGGTACAACTGGCGTTTGGGCAGGAGGCAGAAGTCACCCGCGAGCTAAAGACATCACGCACAAGAGGACACCCACATACCTCATCAGCTGGCACTTCGGGGTCCCGGGAGTGCTCGGGGCACAGCACCTGGAGCCGTTTACAGTATGTCTTGCTCTGAGGGTTGTAGACATCACAGAAGAGTCGTGTAGCTCCTCAATGTGTGTGGGGTACGTGGACCCAAAGGACGTCTGGCTCTCGTACTTGGCAGCAGCGCTCCATGTGGCGCAAGGCAAACACGTGGGTTGATAGGGTGCCCGCAGGAGATGCAGAAGATCTGCAGGTCCGTGTCATCACTGTCACCCTCATTGCTTTTCCAAACAAGGGCCTGTTCTGGGATTGTGGGTGGACATGAAATGGGGACACTTGTCCGGCCCATTTCACAGAAGCCTCCAGAGCTCTGCTACTATCGGCGGGTCCACCCCCCAGGCTTCCTTGGCCTCCCACCTTCCCCTCCAAGCCTTGCCACACTTTCAGTGTGGGCTGCGGGGGCTGCTTCCGTACCCCTGTGGGGGCAGTGGGGTGAGTGGGGTCACCGTGGATCCACAGCTGTTCTGAGGGATGGATGCCTGGTGTGGGAACGCTTCCCTGATGCCACATCTTCCAACCTCCCCCAGCCCATGAGGCAGCTTGTGGATTCGACTGGCCTTGCCATCTGCCCCGGGCAGGAGGCCAGGCTTGCCTTTGCTCCAGCCCCAAGTGGCCAGGACAGAGGCAGCCTTGGCCGCCCCACTTTGTCGCGGACAGGCCTCTGACCTGTTCACATCCACTCTCTCCGGGGGAAGCTGAGGGGAGCCGTATAGAATCCTTGTTCCATTGCATCATTACTGGAGTCTTGGGGCAGCTGCTAAAACCACTCGGTTTTAGTATTCCATGCGGGGAGTGGGGCAGTGTCCCATGGTGGGCTGGCCTGGGACCCTTGTGCTGTGCTCCGTTCTGTCACCCAGTCACTGTAGATATTTTCTACCTTCCTGCATAACTCAGGTTCCAGGGGTACGTGATCTGTTTCTCGGTTCCCTTAATAAACAAAGTCAGTCCTCCAAAAAAAAAAAAAAGAAGAAAGAAATATGATCATCTCCTTCTTTTTCCCCAACAATACCAGCCTTTGAGTTCTTTATTAAGCACCAGATTTTCACATGTGTCACTATAGGAGGGAGGCTTCAGATTCACCAGACTCTGGCCCGTAGTCAGGAGAGATGTGGTGTGCTGAGGTATTCCTGTGTCTAGAAACAGGCACATGGCTTCAAGAGCAGCAGAAGTTGACTATGGGCATCATCGTCTTCCTTGAGAGAGTAAAGGTAAGTGTCGTTCAACCCAGGGAACTGAGGCTCCATCCCCAGGGGGAGGGCTTGGAGAGGTGGCCATAATGTCTTCAGGGATGCTGCCCTGAAGCATCCAAAGATGACATCCCATAGGCTTTAGAGAGCAGATCAAGAAGCTGCTTCTTTTCATCTTCTGGGAGGGAAACTAAACTTTGCCGCATTGATGTTCAGTCTCGTAAACTCCTCCTCGGCAAAGTCCATGCCCTCTTTGGGCATCTGGTAATCCGTTCAGGGTGGACTTGAAGATGAGTGGGTCATCCGTGTTGAGGGAGTAGGTAGCCTGGTCATGTTTGAGCCGAACCACTGCATGCTCCGTGTCCGAGTTCCAGGGGCCTGTGAGGTAACGGGACCAGGGGCAGATCTCGAAGTGCATGTTTTCCTGCTGCAGCCTGTCATAAAGGGCCTCGTCCTGCAGCGTGTGGTAGCCATGGCCCAGCCTCTCCGTCTTGAGCGTGTCCACAGCCTCTTGACCACCTCCGCTGAGCCCACTCCCCTGCAATGCACAGTGCGGTGGATGCCTCTCCTCACAGCCTCCTGGTAGCCCTTCACGTGTCCCAGGAAGACACTGCTCCCTTTAATGGTCTCGTCTCCTGCCAGGTCGATGGCCACCACAGTCTGCTGGTACTTCGGACACAGCTCCACCACCTCCAGGGGCCAACTGGGCTGGTGGCGCAGGTGGCACAGGATGGACCTCACTTTCACCTTGAAGTCCCGTTCTCCCTCCTGCAGGCTCTGGCTCACCAGGGCCACCACCTCCCCTAGGATTTGCAAAATCTCTACATTAAAATTGATGTGGCAGTTTTAAATACAATGTATACGAAATAGTCTAAAATTTACAATACCGGAAAACATGATTATTTTTTTTTCTCCTAAAGTTGAAAAGCTTGAATGTATGTCCAACAGTGAGGTAAAACATTTTGTCTCTCAATTTAAAGAACTGTGCAAGGATAACATTCAAACACATTCAATTAGGGCACTTTTCAGTTTTGACAGGAATAATGAATTACTGTAGCCAACAAGGCACAGTTAGAAAATGCCAACATTTCAAGTCAATAAGAACAAGGCAGATAATATCAAGCAAATCTTTTAAAAAAACTTTTCTTTTGAAACAATTTCTTTGAGGACAAAGGGCAGTTTGCTTCACGTGACTGTAATTTCTTGTGCCAGGGAGGAGTCTGCCCTAGAGAGCATCGGAAGGCAGCCACTCACTCATTCCTGCACATTGCAAAAGGGCAAAGAAATAAGGTCCGTGGAAGGCGCTACTCCCACGTGGAGGATGGAAGGCACTACTTTAAGTTTTTTCTTGTTTGGGGTTTTTAAAATCACGCCACCAGTGTTTGTTGCTCACACTCTCGTGCACGGCCACAGTGGCCCCTCGGCCTCCTGAGGTGCACAGCCAAGCCGTCTCCCCTCAAGGATGTGTGTCCCGTGTGCCTGGGCCAGTGTGGCTGTGTCCAGGGACGCAACAGGGAGGCAAGCGCTCCACAGGGTCCCTGGGGCCATCCAGGTTGTGCCAGGGTCTCACAATGGGCTGAGTTGGACATAAAAGCAAACCTGTAAAAAGAGCAACAGCGTCAGGAGTCCCTAGAGAGAAGACCCTCAGCCACAGGACCTATCCTCCTGCCGGGCCTCCCATCTGCAGCCAGCACCCCCTCTCATGTAGCGGACCCCCCCAACCCCTGTCCCGCCTCCCAGGGTGAGTGGGGAGGCTGGCATGGGTTTTGAAGCAGGAGCTCTGCCAGGAGTCTTGCGACAGGCTAGGCTCACAGAAGATCATTGACCGGACCCTGTTGTCCATCCTGACATAGGGCTGGAATCCCAGCAGTCTACACATTGGGACACTCAGAGGCTCTGAGTATCAGTCTCAGGGCACCATAAGATTAGATCCATGCTTGTGTTGTCCCGAATCTTAATGATGTTTCCACCTGTCTTCAACCTGACACCTGCAATCCTCCTCCCTGCCCCGCCCTCCCACTGGCTGTGAGAGGATGCATCCTGAGGTCTTCACTATACTGACACTTCACTAGCCAGATAGGATGTCCCCTGTCCTCATCCCATGTGCCACTCCATGAGGACGGCCTCCCATTCATGTGCTTGGCAGGTTCACTGGCATTTGAGTGGATGCACTGACCCCTGCCCCTTCCACCCCCCAGGTAAAGTGCAGGGGACTGTGGGGCCTTTGGACACAAGGCATCAAGCACCAGAATGCCCCATAAAAACACTGGGGCACGACCCTTGTTCCCATGGGACTTGGGCTCCAGGAGGCTGAAGGAGAATGTGGAGCCGGGGAGTCACCCACCGCGACCAGTGGACACCAGGCTGGACTGTTGGACCAGGCTGAGAGGGAGAAGGCAGAGAGATGAAGGTGAGGAATGGGGCTTGTGACCCCGATCGCCAGGCTGACATGACAGACCCCCGAGTCCAGTGTGCATGCACAGTGTGCAGGGCGGCTGCGGGCAGAGCCAGGCTGGGCGAGGCAGGCAGAGGAGCTCCCAGACTAACAGGGTCCCACCATTTGGGTGATGGAGCTGTCCCTGGCTGATTTGGTGTGGGATTTGTGGCTGGACAAGTGTCCCTGCACCAGTGAAATGTATGGAGCTTGGCACATGCCAAGGCAGACCCTTTCTGACTCTGCATGAAACAAACTGCCTGGATGACCTGGTGGGTCACTGTAGTCAGGGTGGGGCAGAGGTGGGCAGAGAGTGGCTGAGGAGGGAAAGGACCAGGTTGGCCCAAGCCCTGAGCAGGTGTCTGGCTGGAAGCCAGGGAAGGGAGTTCCTTCTCCTTTCCATGCTTTGATTTCTGGTGCAGGCAGGAAGCCGAGCAGAGGCCCTGCTCCACAGGTTCCCCAGGAGACCCTGGGAGGGGCAGAAGCGCACATGGAAGGAAGACACGGAATCTTGTGACTATGTGAGGGTGAGTGTGTGCTGCTTCCCGGGCTGTGCCCTTGGGCACTCCCTGGGCTTCCATGTGCCTCCTGGGGGAGGTGGGACTCCACTTCCTCTCTGACCAGTGGCAGTTGAGCAGCGTGGTCTTTGCACCCTTTTCTTCCTTGGTGCCCATGATGTTGCCTTATGCCTTGTATGTGTGTGAACCGTGGCTGGGTTGGCATGTGATGGTCATTGGCGGGCACTCCTGGAGCACATACCACCTCAGAGAACAGGCCTCTGTCCTTCATGACACATTACCCCCCTGCCCATCCCCTCTCAGGAGCTGCCACCATGACTCTCCAGCATCAGGACTCCTATTGCCTCATGAGCATAGTGGATGGAAGAGCTGGTCCAATGGAAGAAGCAATCGCTGTCAGGCAGGACTTTCCCTGTCCCCCCACAATGTCCTCAAGGGCATCAAAAGCATCCAGTCATACCTTTGTTCCGGACCAGCCCTGCAACTGCATTCCCTACTCCCAGGGTGAGTCAGATCAACAGATCCCATCTTTTCTTTCCCTGTTCCGGGGGAGGGGGTTGTTACTAAGGTCTTGGCCGTTAGTTGGTTTCTTTCTTTCTTTCCTGAGTGTTCATTTTGCCTTAGTGCTGGGGGCCAAACTCATGGAGTCCCAGGTGTTCTCTATTCCCACAGTGTCCACACATGCCGATGCTGTCTACAACCCACAGGAGGCCTTCTATCCCTGAGCCTGCCCTGCTGATGGAACCACGTACTGACAATCCAGTCATGAGTGTCTGGTCCCATTCCACATCTTCATCTCAGAAGCCCTCAAGTTAGCTTCAGCCCACCTGGTGGACCTCCTGGTGCCCAGGAAGTGCCGATCACTGACACCCCCTCAGCCGGCTCGCCAACCCTGTGTCAGGGCTGACAGCCTGGTTGGGCAGCAGATAGACAAGAGGCCCTGCAGAGTGTCCCTCGAGGGTCCCCAGGCTGGCTCCCAGGGCCATGGGTTGGGACACACCCAGGCACCACCCAAGTATCCTGAGGAGAACACCCGTCCCGCTGTCAGCAACGCATTGGCAGACAATTCCAAATAACCCCCCAGGCTCCAGGCAAGAAATGTGCCCACATGCCCCTAGACAGGACCCTGAACCCCCGAAGAAAGCGTGGTGGAGCCCCAGCCAGCACACCTGAGAAGCATCCAGGAGGGCCTGTGGGGAATTCAGGGAATCTGTGTGCTCCAGGAAGCGGACATGCCCGTGGATGCACAGCCAGGCCCCCGCAGCCCAGGAAGACACCTGCCCTCCAGCCAAGCAAGGGCCCCCAGCCCCACACCTGCCACACCTCACCTGGAGACCTGCAGCCATGCACCGAGCCCCCACGGCCGCACTCTCGCGGGCCCCCACTCAGCCCCTGGAATGGTCTTCACCAGATTGGACAGAAGCTGCTGGAGCTCCCGTTCCTTGCAGCTCCCTCATTCCTTCCTCCCGAGAAGCCAGGCCTGCTCAGGGCCCTCCTGCCCCCCACCTGTTGGACGGAGCCTGTGTCTGTGGCCCCTGGAGTGTCCTCCACGGTGACCTACAGGTGTCCTCATCCTCAGAAGACTGCACACCAAATTGTATGTGGGAATTTTTTATTAAGAATAAAAAAACACACAACTTTATAATAACATTTTAGAGCAAAACAAACAAAGCAGATGCAATATTTTACATAACAATTTCAGAGAAATAATATCAGAAGTACAGAAAATGTCTTCTAGGAGAAAACATGGTGTAATTTGCAAAACTCTGGATGGGATCTTTTTCTAAATCAGAAATTCAGATATTTATAAAACAATTTCAGATTAACTTGTTAATTTCTGTTACAACCAAGTTACAAATTGCCAGGATGATTTCCCTACATTTGTTAGAAAATGGATTTCACTAAGACAAACTGACATTCCAGACTGGGAAGCACAATTTGACATTCCTATAGATTTACCTAAAGAAAAACTGCAGCATCTGTGTAGTGGGGGGAGTGTATGTGTAGGCGCACAAAAGCAGGACACTCAGCACGTGGTGGACTTGACGGTTTCCATCCAGTTCAGCGGGGGAATTGCTGGTTCACCACATCAGTCCAGGTGGGGACATATCCTCATTCCCACAGACACCTCCTCAGTGTCCTCTGCTGTGGAGGACAAGTCCCCGAGTCCATGAGCTGTCTCATTCCCTATTACAGTCTTCAGAGGAACGGGGATACCTGCAGATCCTCTTACGGAACTCTTGGCAAGACATGCACACAGGCTCCCTCACTCTTTATGACACAATAAACTGTATTGGCCATAAGAAACACAATTCCCAGACATGAAAGAAACCCTGACACCTTAGATCTCTAATTTGTCTTAGGTACATGAAAATCTCCAAAAAAGCCTGATTTCTTCTGCACAGATCCTATTGTCCCTTACTATCCAGTAAGGGTGGCATGTCCAAGTTTGAATACAGAGTGAAAATAACATTATGATGTGATGTTACAACTGCACATCTACGGTCACACTCAGAGGCGTTTGCTGGTCATGCAATAATTTCCATTCTACAATGAACTTGTCAAACTCTTCTGTAAGAAATGCAATGATAACACAGAACACCTATAACCTGACCTCAAAATGCTTTGGTAGACTCATGAACTTGGCACTGTTTTCCAGAGGTATCAACCCAGGTCCAAATTTGAATTTGAACTGGTTTGAAATCCAGAGTCCACTTCTTCTGGGTCAAGAGATGCCACAGAGAAGACGGTAGCAAAATAGTCATAAAAAAGTTATGTTCAGTGGGAGGCTGGGCATTTCCCTTTGGAATAAGAGTCCTTGTTAGTTTGCTTCTCTTCAGTCTTAATGTGGGAGAGAGTGAAGGGAACATAATAAAATCACTGTGGTTCAATCAGGTCTGGATGCAGTTATCGCCCCAAAAATAAGCACTTAATTTCCATCTTACAATTTCCAAGCAATGACCAAGACACATCGCTAGCAGACCCAATACATACTTATGTTCGGAGAAATATTCTTTCATATAAATAGAAGAAAAGCATTGGGAAGTGGGGAGCATGACGAAAGGGTCAAACATACTGACTTCAACCCCAGGTCCTCAGCATCATATCCACTCTCAACCCTGATTGCTCACTGCCTTCTCACCTGCAAAGTGGCCTCCACTCTCCCCAAGGCTTGAAGGAGAGGCAGGTTCCTCGATACACCCCATATGAAATCCACACTATCCCAATAAAAGATCATGACAATGAACCAGGTTTAAATATCAGTGTCCTCAAGTTTCAGTTGAAGGCCATATCCCATGAACACACCAGATAGATGGTTCTTCCATACATATAGAACACACACTTCACATAACACAAAATATTTCCAGTATGGGACTGTGTTCGGGTTTGGAGTGAGTGAGTGACGCTGTGTGTGTGGGTGTGTGCGCCCATGTGCACCAAAGTAGGAGACACATCCCTGGACTGCTTCCCCAGAACTCTGTTCCCTTCTTGCTCATCCTCTTGGTAGGTCGGGCTCTCCCTGGCACACGCGGGACTTTGGCCACGTCCCCGGCCACCTGAGGTGGGAGCATCCCAGCTGCAGTGGTGAGCAGGGTCGATGGTCTGCTGAGGATGATTCTTCGGGCATCTCAGGTCTGTATTTGGAGTGGTGAAGGATGACTGCGTTCGCAGGAAGAGCAATTTCTCTTTCTCCTGACATTGAGTTCAGGCTTAGGGCGGTTGCATTCTTGGAGGCATCTCCACTGGTCTAATGTCATTTGCTGCCTTGAGGTCTCTTCCCCACGCTCCTCCAACTCAGGAAGGTTCACGGAGGGATCCGTTGCCGGCTCTCCTGAGGCCTCACCAACCACTGTGGGGTTGCCTCGGGAGATGCGAGTCCTCCCTCCTTGACTGACTCCCTCCCAAGGTCTCTCTCCAGATGAGTCTTCTGCATATAAAGAGGACATAGGCAGGTTGGTGCAGCGCGCAAGTCACATCACAGGCGCTGACCTTAGCATCATCCATTTTATACCACTGGCCATTTCCTGCCTTTACAAAACAGAAGTAATGTCCGCTGTGGCAACTCCTCCCAGCGTGCACCAGCACGGCATAGAGCACATAAACCAAGGGTCCTGCCCTCTGCTCAGACAGGCAGTGTTTGCATGTCAAGGCGCTCAGGATATTGCACCTCCTTAGTCATTTTGTTGCCTGTCAAGTCTGAGATCGTCTCAAGACCAGGATGAGGACCTTCGGGAAGTGTGCAAAAGTCACACCTTGGACGCAAGGCACCTTCTCCAGACACTTACTACAATGGTAGGCATTTTCACCTTCCAGCAGTTCGGGCTTCATCAACTGCTCCAAAGCTTGGCTGACGCTGTGAGCAGCCCCGATGTCCAGGCTGATGTCCAGGTAAGGTTCCAGAGTGCTCGAAATGCCTTGGCAGTGGAGACCTGGATTTGAGAACCTCCAGTACCCCCCAAAGAGTTGCTGGATGAGGGTGCTGTCCTGAGGACGCTCAGGTCTGAGGGCTTGTCCTCAGGCAAGCACGCTTGCTGCATTGCATCCAGAATGAACATGAGATACTCATGGGCATCTTGCCTGCTTGTGTCTGTGGAAGGCGGTGAGCAGGAGTGGCAGGGGCCGGAGCACACGTCCAGGATGGCAGAGAACCCGCGTCAGGTGAGCCTGCAGGTACACAGCATGCAGGATGTCTGCCTCCTACAGGTGGTCCCGTGCTGCTGGGACAGCATGTAGCTGGCGAGGGGCTCTGTGTAGGTCAGACACTGTAGGGTCGCATTCACATAGCAAGTGTTGCCCATGTTCTGAAGCCCGGCTCCCACGTGGGAAAGGCCTCCTCCAACTCAGAGGCGTCTTGGTGGGAGGCAGCCCTGCTGAATGCGGGAGCCAACGGGTCATCGGGGAGGAGGAGTCTTTGATGCAGGGGATGTCGTCTCGGGCACAGAGGGTCCTCCGTGGACTTCAGCACCGCCTCTCCTTGACCAGCATGACTGGGGTTTGGGAGAGGCGCTGACTGAGGCTCCTCTGAGGGGTGGAGGTGGGCAGCCTCCATGTCTGCAGAAACAGTGTCCACAAGATACATTCACCAGGAGCTTCGGGTCGCAAAGGGATGCTCCTCTCACTGTGCCAGTTCCAAATGTCAGATATGAACCTCACCTCCACCTTTATGGCTTTTGGGCCCTGGGATAAGGCACAAAGTCCTCTAATCCACTCTAATTGCTTGATTGGATTACAGGATTTGGGTGTGGTCCCTCACTGACGGAGACCATTCAGGTCAGCCCAGCTCCTAATCTTGCCTCCGACAACAGACAGCACCTTCAGATCTTTCTCAAGCTCCCTAACTGCCCTTACCTATTTCTGAACAGACTTTCTTCAGTGTTTCTATGTTCAGTGGAAATCTTAATGGGTGTCCTTTTTCATTTTGAGTAACCTCAAGCGAGCCAAGGAGAGTTAGACATTAGTGATCTAGGACAGGGAAGATCATTCTCCCAAAAGAGCTCAGGTATCACATAGGAACACCTTATTCTCACCAGCCAGAATGTTTGTAGCTGTAACCAATTATTTGGGAATATGGTGTCCATGCTTTGCTTCTACACCTTCATCTCTGTCTACTATGATTCCAATATACAAAGATGATGAAGGTCTTAATGAATATCATTGTCTGTCTAGGTGTGTCTCGGGTCTACAACAAGTGAAATCCTCTGGATGGTTTTATGCTTTTGGGAAACATTCCTTTAAAGCTCCTTTCTGACAGGTCTATATCTTAAATCCAGTGTTATCATGCCGAATTTTAACTTTTCCTCAGGTTAATTCTACACCAATATTCTTTATATACTTTTGAGTTAATTGGAGTATGTCGTAGGCTTGCACCTTTTTACACATTACTGGTTTTGGCAGGTTGTAGATGCAGGGAGGTAGGCACGGGTTTAGCTCGTGGTTTGGAAGTGTCACTATGGCTTATTCCTGTTTACAGAATTGGTAGTCTCTGCTGAAAGATTTTGATTCGCAAGAAATTAATTCTACTGTGACCATGACCATTCCAGTTTATGAATTTGAATAAGCCTTAGGAAAGGTGCAAACCTAAGTCCATTTGTCTTCTTTACTAAACAGAGGCAAGAGAAATTTTGCAAGGCCTTGGTCAGTGACTGGGCTGCACAAGCCCTGGGGCATGCTGCTGAATTCTTGATGTTCACTTGTCATCCCTGGACACTGAGAGAATAAAAGTGTCATCACCTATGCCACCATGTTTTAGGATATTTATTCTGAAACCATGGAGTCTAAAAAAACTTTTGTGTAGGATGCTCTTTATGATATCTCCGTGTTTAACTGAAAGTTTTAATTGACAAAATGAATATTACATCATGAATATCGTCAAACTATGACCCCATTTTTATTGCCATTAGCTCTAAATTGAGCAACCATACAGAGACATGGGGCCTAGGAATGATGTCTTTTGCTGAGTCTCCTCGTGTTGTCCAGAGATCCCATTACTCATTGTTTGACATGAGAAATAACTGTTTGGGAAGGTTTAACAATCCCTCTGTTTTCTATAATCTGCTTAACAAAGCCAGGCACATCCTCTGTGCCTGAGAAAGTACCATATTATTATTGTCTGCTTATCATTGTTTTTTAATACATCATCTCATTCTATTATCTGCCTCAATTAGTATTTAAACACCTTATGAGTATTCTATGTCAGTGATTGGCTAGATGCCTGATGAACTTCAGTAGTCTATTACAATATCCCCGTTCAACTTTGGACTCTATTAAAAATTTCCTCTTACTTTGAGCAGAAATCTAAGGCTGTGCAATTCCTTTCTGTTGGTCTGAGTCCTAACTGGGGTACGAACATGTTCAGTGTTTCTTCAGCATGGCATTATCTCAGGTATACGACAGCAATATGTGTTCTTTCTCCTCCTCAAAGCTGTATTTTCCAAGAACAAGTTCCCTTTGGGAGTGACTGCCAGTTCTTTGTATTATTTCTCCTGAGAACATCTGTCACCAAAAACTTTTTCAATCATTTATCTCAAAATACCTTTACTCTCTTCAGCTTAATCTTTGTTCTGAAGAAAAACTCATTGTCCACATCACCCTGAATTCCAGAATTAAACCCATTATTCATTGATATTTCTTACAGAATGGATCAGCCTCAGGTTTCTTTTATCTTTGCACCTAAAATCTTGAAACTCCACAGCCACATGGCTGTGGTCTATCGTTGCATGTGGCCTATCGTTGACCTGCCTACAGTATAAACAGCACCATCTTTACCAGGTTTTGTCATATATCTAGAGACTATTAATTTGGAGACATGGAAAACAATCACGCATTGGGAAGGAATGTTATTAAAATTAGAAAGTAGACTGCCTCCATCCCAGGAAGACATACTCTGCTTCTAGATATCCTAGAAATGACTATGGCAGAAGGAATTGAATACCAGTAGGGACACTGTGTAAGTTGCTCGCAGGGAATCTGAGCTCCCCATACACCGTGCTCAGTGACATGTGCTTTTTCTGATCACCAGGCGTGTACTCGGTGTACTGCAGGAGACTCGGTAATAGGGAATTGTGATTTTGGCTGGGTGATGTTATGTGCTTTCTGGTCACCAAGTACTGGATAACTGATGGCCTTGCTTTCTCCACACAGCCATGGAGCTATACACAGAGGATGCAGTGTCAAGATGGATGGCGCTGTGAGGTTGAGTGCCTTCCTTTGAAGATAAGATGGGGGCTGTGAGCTGAACTGACGCCACTTTGCTTGCAAAAAAAAAAAAAAGGAAGAATAATTAAAAGCCAAGCCGGAGCTACAGGAAGTGAGAAGCAAAGATCCTCTGGCTGTGAGCTCCATGCGGCAAACATCTCTGGATTTATTCTCTTGACCTCCAACATGGGCATTCTTTGAATGAGCTGTCAATCCAGCTTCTGACACTGCAGAGAGAATATGATCTGTAGGCCGTGAGGGGCCTGGGGGAAGGCACTGTGTTATGTTGACCTTCGGAATCCTCACTTGCTGGCAGAGGCCCCTTAATTATTTTATGGATTGATAAAGTGAGTGAGCAGATTAACAGATTAAACAGGTAGAATGGAAAGGTGGGACCATGGTTGGAAATGTTCTAAAACCCTGGCTTCAGACAGAGTGTGTAACCCTGGGTCTTTGGTCGTTCAGACTCTGGTCTCTGTAATATGAGACGACTCAACACATAGTACATGCCCACGTGATGGACACAAATTGTGGCCACCTAGCAGTCCTGCTGGCTCCTGCTTCTCCGGCTCCTTCACAGATAGCTGTTAGCATGCTTCCCCTCCCTCTTCAATCTGGAACATCACGTGCCATAATGAAAAGGGCCTGGTCAAAGTTTAACTGGCCAAAGATTGGGGTAGTGTCTTCATGCTGGCCTCTTGTAGTGAGAATGTAGCAGTCATGGCCTCTCAAGAGCAGGGTTCTAGAGATAGTCTAATTCAACACCTCATATCAGCGAGGAGATAGAGACCCCCGAAGATGCCACTGTTGCCGGCTTAGTCACAGCAACACTTTGGCTTTTGGTCTTATGTTCTTAGCCTGTCCCAAAATGGGGCCCTGGCTGAGAGCAGAAGCCTGAACAGGGATTATTTATAGCAGCTCCGGTGAGCAGCTGGGTGGAAGAAGTGGAAACAGCTGCAGAAGAGTTGGACACTTTCCAAGATCCCTCCTGTGACCTTGTGATCCTTGCTTGTCTGGGCTGATGGTAACAGCACACAGGTTTGCTTTTGCCCTTATTTGCCAAAATTCAGACTCCCAGCTTTCAGGGCTAGCAATATATATGTCATAGGCCACTGTCATCCTAGACTGACAGCACACTGCTCCAGAACAGAAGAAAGACAGCCCCTTGGCTCAGTCTGGAGAATGTCCTTACCTATTTGACTAAGCCTACTTTCTGTAGAGATGTAAATAAAGGAGAGCAGAATAAAACACAACTTACTTCCAAGGATGAGCCAATTTATAAAGGCTGTAAAATAAGAAATCAAAACATTTTTTCTAAAAAATGTTCTGGTGCTGCTACATATCTTCATGGCTAATGGGCTGATTTTTTTATTCTGAAAACTACACAAGAGACGAGTGGGTGGAAGAAGCTCTCTTTTTGCAAGTATCACAGGTCCTGGGGTCTTCCCAGAAGTTGCTTACCCAGGCCTCAGATAAAACTAACTGCCTTTGAGAATCTAAATGTATTTAGGCCTCATACCCTGTTCTTTCTGTTTTTTTTTTTTCTCCTGTTTCCTTGCAAAATTAACAGTGGTGTGTATAGTGTCTTCCTCTGCTTCTCGACTTACAGAAACATCCTCTACCACCTTCAGCCTGCTGGGATTTCTCTTAATGAGGAGACCATGACCTCTTAGACATGTGTTGGTCACCATGCTCTTTGTAAAGACTCCAGGGGCACCCTCGGCAATCTATGGTTGGTATCTCTTGTTACCTCGATACATCGCAAGCATTTCACAATGTGGTCTGTCTCCTCCTTCATTCCTGTCTCCTCTGCCCTTGAAGATAGAAGTCTTCCAGCTACTTTCTTTCTCTTCTTCCCTGTTGTCCTATGTTCTCCCTTTCCTGCGATTGCACACACCCTGGATTCATCCATCTTCATATTACACATGTCTCTAAGCAATTCCAGGAGCTCCTGTGGTTTCAGCCTCTCCTGTTGATGTGGCATTATCTCCTCACCAGCCTTTCCAGGCTCCAAGCCTCCATTCTCTACTCCACTCCACGGCAGTGCATGGATGCCCTGCACACTGCATCTTCCAGACCTTGAGGCCAGTTGCTTCCCATTAGCCCCTTTAATGCAAGACATTGGCAGTAGACAGGAAAATAAGATGAAGGGTGAAGACAGTCCCTTTCATTTCCAGCTCTGGCCAGCAGCACCCCAACAGCAACAGATGGTTGGCTCCAGGCTCCAACTCCTTTTGGCTTTCTCAGCAGCCTTGCAATAACCCTTGAAGGAACTAACAGCACCCAGCACCCATAAAGGCATGGCTGGGCCACAACCTGTTTTGCTGTGTACCCTGGTTCTCCATGGCCCCTGTTTGGCCGTATCTTCCCTCAAAAGTCTGAACATTGGCTGCAGGATGTCTCCACCCCACTTGTCTGGGCCCCAGCCATGGAGCACTCCTTCCTAAAGTCTTAAGCATCATTCATGAGCTGTTCTGACTTAGAGGTCTGAGCACCAGCTGTGCTGTGTCCCATACTCACACATCCAGCCCCAGCTTGGTAGCTAACACCAGGATTTCGGACCCCTGCCCTGATAGCGCCTTTCCCATTCTCCTCTGGGCCCGTAGTTATTAATCTCTGTGGACATTTGACCATCTGCTACCTGTGTAAGCAATCCTTTGCATTAAATTTCGTGTTCTGAATACCCAGCATGATTTTGTTGACCTAAATGAGCTTTGTCTGATAAAAATCCTACACTGTATTTCCGACTTCAACTTCATGCTAAAGTTTTACAGGGCATTGGTCTTCCCTAACTGGATCTCTGATGGGCACCCACAAATAACTAGTTTTTATTGCACTTTATCCCTTCCTTTCCAAAACTGATCTTCATTTACTGTTCTAGATCTTAGTAAATATTGTTACCACTTACTCAGGCACTCAAGTTAAAAATGACTTCCTCAGGCTTCTTGTCCCTTACAAATCACACAATTCCCTCACAGCATAAATGTACATAGATTATTCCCCAGTGTGCAAATTGTGCCATACCTTTTCCTCCCTTCTCTCTCCTCACTAACATTGTTCTCATTTACCAAGAATTAGGGATTGGATATGGTTCTACATTTCATGCTACATATTATGCATATATGCACACACGCATACACACCACAGACCGGGTTTCTTGTTCAATCATAAAAACTAAGGATAAGTGTCACACTCAGATTTACAGAATTTTAGAATATTAAAATGTTAGAGCTAGAAGTGGCCTTGGAGGTAATATAAATCAGTGTTTCCAGAGCCAAATGGATTCTAGTCACCTAGGGATGCTTGGGTGGCTCAATGGTTGAGCATCTGCCTTTGACTCAGATCATGATCCCGGGGTCCTGGGATCAGTTCCACATCGGGCTCCCCAGAGGAAGCCTGCTTCCCCCTCTGCCTGTGTCTCTGCATCTCTCTCGGTGTCTATCATGAATAAATAAAAAAATTTTTTAGAAAGTTGATTCTAGTCACCTAGAATATTTTTGAAAACAGAGGTCTGTTCCAGACTCTCACACTTTCATATTCGGAATTTTAAGTTAAGAATCTGAATTTTTAAAACCACATGTCCGATCAAATCTCCTGCATAGTGATGTTTGGCAACTATAGATCACCGACCAGAGGAGCATCTGAGATTTGAAAGTGCCCTGGTTCTGTGTCCCACACTTCCAGTTAGAAGCCAGAGTGGAGCTTCAGAACTCAAATCTAGAAGTTCTGTCTTTCAGCCCAGTGGTATTTCACTGTCCTGCACTTTTTGAAAAGGAGATATTGAGAGGAACATAACAAATGTCTCACCTCCTTGCTCGGGAAACAGAAGTTCAGACTTTATAGATAGATTTACTTATTTGTTTGTTTGTTTGTTTGTTTGTTTTTCAATTGAGAGAGAGCTGGTATACACAAGTGGGAAGGCAGGGGCAGAGGGAGAAGCAGACTCCCTGCTGAGCAAACGGGGCTGGATCCCAGACTGCAGGATCATGACCTGAGCCAAACGCAGATGCTTAACCGTTTGAGCCACCCAGGTGCCCTAGAACCTCAGACTTTCATTGGAAAATACATGTCCAGCAAAGTAACATAGAACATGGCAGTTTCCACAGCCTGATGGGAAGCCTGTGGGAGCTCAGAACAGAATGACTGAGTTTCACTTTAGTTAGCAGAGTCTGAAACAAGTTCTCAGACAAAATACCCTGTCCTCGTTCAAACCAACTTCTTGTCAATCTAGTCAAAATCACTTTAACTGACCTGAAAGATTGCTGTTCCATTTTATTGCCAAAGTGTCCGTAGCTTATGTTCCCATTTGACAATTACTTCCATTCAAAACTGCCCACTTCCATGAGCATCCAAAATAACAAGGACTCTCTGTCCTCCCTTGAAGGCCGTTCTGCTATCATAGGACACCCCTGTCCCAGATACCTGTAGGGAGGTATTAAATGTCCTCATGATGCAGGGACATTCTACTAGTCCTGGTGAGTGCGGACTGAAATGAAGTCATTTTCCACCTGTCTGTATGGACACCTTCACCCATGAGAACCATTACTATCTTCGTGCAAATCTATTCTTTTTTGAACCAAGTCTCCTCAGGTAACAAAACAAGTTTATAAAAGACTTATTCAGTTTGAGAAACTGAGCACTTGAGAGAATCCTACACATAGGCCAAAGACTCCACGACCTACACTACCTACATCCCACTACGTCCTATGGGATAGTCAATGTTTGAGAGACCATAGTTCCCTGGTACCTGAATGCTCCCTCCTGATTGTGTGCATCACATCCTAGGTCTGGTAAGATGGACTTGGATGAACTGCAGTCAGGGGCTTTCCAGGTGTTTAGAACCATCTGTACTTCATCAGTGAAACAGAACAGGAGATGGGTAACAGAAAATGGGGCATTTTCCTAACAGTGTTTTTTGTCTCCAAACCTCCTCTGCTTATATTCTCCAAGAGTTAGTGACTTTCAGATAATAGCATGACAGAGCCATGATACAGCTCGGGGGCCCAGGCAATGGGAAATGATAAGGATCTACTTATAGGAAAACTGAGTCTAAGAAAATTAGCTCCATACAACTGATCTTTGGGGCTTAAGTCATTTTTTATGGCTTTATTCCACCCTTGGCTCCCCCTGTTACCTTTCAACTCTGGTCTTCTCAAATGGAATTCCTCCTGAGATTCCAGCTGACTCCCAAACCGAATGTGCCCTTCTACATTTAGGGTAGAAACAGGAACTAGAGGTCTTAACCATCCTGTCCAACCATGCCTTACCATAGCCTGCATCAGACTCCCTGCTTTTGACCAAGGAAAGAACTGGAAGTATAAAAGAGAACAGCCAGTATCTAAAAGTCCTGGCCAAGTATATTCAAGGAGGAATAGGCGATATTATTACACTTGAGGTAGGATATTTATTCATTTGTTTTGATGAACAGAAACCTAGGGTTTGCTGAAATGTATGAAGTAGACACAGAGGTGACAACAGTGCTTAATTACCAATGGTAGTAACTCAAAATGGGGGAAGAGTAATGATGACGGTGGTCCTGGAGTTTTTTATTAACA